>NC_057729.1:3244462-3276986 GCF_004010195.1 Chiloscyllium plagiosum | reverse complement strand
GATGGTGTCCCTGGTAGTGATACTATGGGTCTGAGTGGGATGTCTGGTTTGTGCATTTTAGGTAGTCCATAGAATCTGGGGGTGTTGTTGCTTTCTGGTTTCATTCTTTGTAGGTCAGCTCTGGTTATCTGTCCGTTTTTTTGTAGATTCCTTAGTGTGTTATTTATCCTATTGGTGAGTTGTGGTGTGGGGTCAAATTCCTTCATTTGGTAGGTGTTGGTATCTGCAAGTAGTTGTTGCGCTTTTTGTATGGACTCTGCTTTGTCCAGGATGACTGTCATTCTGCCTTTGTCTGCTGGTAGTATGATTATGTTCTTATCGTTTCTTAGTGATTTTCGTGCTTCCCTCTCCTTGGTGTTGAGGTTATGTGTTTGTCTTTTCCTTATTATCATAGGTACGACAGTTTGTCTCACTGTTTGTTGTGTCTCTTCTGTCAGTCCATTGTTCCTGAGTGTGCATTCTAGTGCTGCTAGGAAGTCTGCTGTCTTGGCGTCCCTGTGGTTGTAGTTGAGTCCCTTGGCCAGTATTGTTCTTTCCGTGTCTGTGAGCTGTCTGTGGGAGAGGTTTCTAACCCAGATGTGTGTTGTGGTGTCCTTTGTTGTGTGTTAGTTTGGCCATTTTTTCTTTTAGTGCCATTTTTTTGCGGTGTGTGGTCCTGTTCTGTCCTATGGTGACGGCCTGTTCTTTGGTCCAGGTCCATTCCTGATTCGTGGTTTTTGAAATTAACGATTTTTGGCGCGCAATTTCTTGTCTGTATCTGTGAAGTCGGTTGTGAGCGTCTGTAATCATTACCTGGATCATCCTGAATCCGTTCTATCTGGCTGTGTCTCTGGCTTGTGAGTTGTTGACTGGTGGCCTGTATCTGACACATGGTGGAAGGATTCGATTCTTTTGGCATTCATGCAGGAACCGGAGTTGTTCGTATGTGGCGCTTCGGCGGTTAGCGCAGGATTCCCATTTCCTGGCTTGTCGTAGCGTCTCTCGCCCGTAGGTGTTCAAAGTTTGTGAGAAGATTTGTGAGCAACGAGCACCCAAGCTACAAATCTTCTCACAAACTTTGAAGATCATCAATCTGCTGTCGTGTTTTTCATGGCTCTTGCCAGTTGTTGTAGTTGTCTGGGGAGTAGTTTAAAATTTGCTAAGGTCTACAGTTGAAGATGAGACTGGTGCTGTAGGTTTTGTCTTGGCTTCAAGGATTCTACATCAACCACGTTGTTATACCTTACTGGGTCAGTGTGTAGGAAATGGATTCCCGTTATTCCCAGAGTCATTCCAAAAGCTATAGATTTTATCAAGGATGCAAAGCTCCTCCTGTTCACCTTACTTTAAGACATAGATTGATAGAAAGCATGGACCAGGTTTCTGTATCGATCAAGAATGACTATTTATTACAAGCAATTAGACTCTAATTCCTTTGTATACTCCCTTTACACACACACGCACATATATACACACACACAGTAAAATGGGATATGGACAGGGAAGAAGTTGGCAAGATAGGTCTGTAGCCTTAGTTCACAATTTTTGTTGAGATGATCCTCGTGACTCTGCTGGCTAGTGTGCTGTTAGAGTCAATTTTATCTGGGCCTTTTGACTGACTGGTAAGAGAAGGTGGGTGGTTCACTTACTAAGAGTTTCAGACTTGCCAGTTAAAGATCCCAACTCGCAACAATTGGTGCAGAAAAGGTAAACTGGTTTTGTTCAGGTTTACAGTGAGTTGACAGCAGAAAACAGAGAAAAGAGCCCCGGTGTCTCTCTCACTGTAACGTGTTCCCTGCTCCAGGCTGTTCAGTAACCTGAAAGCCAAACACACAGCTGTTGGCAGAGAAAAATATCTCTATTATTGATAATTGATCCCTAGTCCAAAGGCCAATCAATTTATTGCCAACAGGAGCTGCAGCTAAACACGCCTTTTGCTCCAACTTATCTGCAACTCAAACTTCGATTACTGCTTGTTCAAACAGTTGCTTTCATGATGCCAGCAACAAGTGTCAGATTATTCGCTCTCAAAATGCACATCTTTGGACTGTGGGAGGAAACCGGAGCACCCGGAGGAAACCCACGCAGACACGGGGAGAATGTGCAAACTCCATACGCAGTTGCTTGAGGCGGGAATTGAACCCGGGTCTCTGGTGCTGTGAGGCAGCCGTGCTAACCACTGTGCCACCGTGGTTTTAAAACAGCTCTTTCTTTAGATTAGATTAGATTAGATTAGATTACTTAGAGTGTGGAAACAGGCCCTTCGGCCCAACAAGTCCACACCGACCCGCCGAAACGCAACCCACCCATACCCCTACAATTACCCCTTTAACCTAACACTACGGGCATTTTAGCATGGCCAATTCACCTGACCCGCACATCTTTGTGACTGTGGGAGGAAACCGGAGCACCCGGAGGAAACCCACGCAGACACGGGGAGAACGTGCAAACTCCACACAGTCAGTCGCCAGAGTCGGGAATTGAACCCGGGTCTCTGGCGCTGTGAGGCAGCAGTGCTAACCACTGTGCCACCGTGCCCACTGTGCCACCGTGCACAGATTCTTATTGAATCTATAGTTTTGAAAAGACAGCATCCTGACAATGCGCTCGCAAAATGGGTGTAATAGTTTGTATCCCTCCTAAATTGCAGCTTGATGAATTTAAAGAGGAGAACTGATGCAGGCAGGGCAAACTGCTGGAACACAGGAGTGGGAGAGGCTCTCTGCACGAGGTTATATTCACTGTGCAGGGTCTTAGCGGGGAGTAATTCTCTTCTCTGAAGCTCAATGAGGAACAGTGTGTCTGATATCAGCATTTTTTTTCTGAAACAGATAATGGAAGAATCTTTATTCTTTCAAATATATTTCTTTGTCTCTAGGATGGGAATCGTGCTGATGAATCAAAGGATGAAGTTGCTGTGGAAAGTTACGTTGTACAACGCTACATTGAGAACCCCTACCTAATTGGAGGTACTGTATCTAATCTTTAACAGAAAGGTAAAGTGGAGCTGTTATTTAATCTCCCCTGGCCTCCACCTGTGATAGACAGATTTTCCCCTTTGTTCTTGCCACCACCTTCTCCTGGCTTAAACGCTCTCCTGGTCCTATTCCCTTCAATGCTGATGACTGCTTATTGACCTGAAATGTTAATTCTGGACTGAATTGTACCAAAAATTGTCCAAGTGTCAGTTTTATCGAGTTTCATGGAGGATTTCTCCCTGTGGTTCCTGGCAAGATTTGTCTCACACTCTTCCCAAACTACATTTATTACCTTTGCACCACATCCAAAAATATTCGCCACTGCTGGCATCCCCCAAGACTCCTTGTGATGGTGCCATTTTTAAAGCTGAGCTGAGCATCAGGTCAAGCATTGGCAGTCAGCAGCTGTGCTGCATGGACCATGTGAATGATTCCAGACGTATTGGACAGAGGAAATTTGCAGCTGGTTTGCAGGCCAGGTGGTCCTGGTGGATGGGGAATGGAGAGAGGGCTGTCCTGTTTCCCATGACTGGCAGAGGAGACTGTGCTTTCAAACCCTGCAAGTCTGGTTTGAGATTGCTGCCTGGATCAGTGTGGTCTCCACTTTCAGAGGAGCACCCAACAGATCAGGAAGAAGGTTTAGTGACCTTTATCACTGCACCAGGGTGAGTGTCACCATTATATCTCTGCTACCTCATACTCACTGCACACCTCCTTCCCACCAAGACTGATGATGCTCTACCTGCATTTGGCATCTTCCCTCATTGGCTTTTACCTACTTCACCCTCCCAATGACTCCCCTTTTTCCCTCTAACCAGCCACTCACTCACTCCAGCACTAACTGCTGCGCCACTTATTTTGTCTGACACAATCCCTCCCTTTGTCTCATTCCAGGAGAAAAAGACCCAGCACAGGGCATAAAAAGGCAAAACAGGTGGTGAGGTGCTATTGTTCATCTCCTCACCCCAATTTGAGGAGGGAACCTGGCCCTGACCGCCCGAAACAGTCCACTGACTGTGCCCAAGCCCCGTTATCAACATTGGAGATTACCCTTGACCGATTGTGCTAAGAGCCCCTGACTGAAGGTGCCTCTCTTACGTTGACTGTGGACTAGTCCCCTTAGCCTTTGAGATGTGGCCGTGTGGTTGATGTAGTGTGTTTGTTCTGGAGGCTGCTGGTACAATGTGCAGGTGTAAGATTGATGTTGCAAAGTGACACACAGCAGCATGTCCACCCAGGTGACTGATGGCTTGACAGTTATGACAAGCTGCCTGGCTTTGTGTCTGTGCTGAAAGGCAAGACAGAAATACTGAGATACTTTAAGGCTGAGAAGGCAAAGCACACAAAGCAGCAACGCTGAGAGAATTGTAAGTGGAAGCACTGAGAGTGAGGGCTAAGAGAGCAAGCGAGGACCCCTGAGATGCAGCCTGATCTAATTCTTGAGTTGAGTGTTGGCCCTGCCCTCAAAGTGCCCTGGCAGTGGCATTCCAATGAAAGGCACCAATGAACTCTAAAGTGCAGAACAGTATTATACATGGATTGGAGATAAGCCATGAGGCACAATGAGGCTGGTATCCTGCCACAGCAGGAATTGCAAAACCTGCACCCACACCTCCCCCCTCACCTCTATCCAAGGCCCCAAAGGAGCCTTCCGCATCCATCAAAGTTTCACCTGCACTTCCACACGTCATTTACTGTACCTGTTGCTCCTGATGCGGTCTCCTCTACATTGGGGAGATAGGACAACTACTCGCGGAGCGCTTCAGAGAACATCTCCGCACCAACCAACCCCACTACCCTGTGGCTGAACACTTCACCCCCTCACTCTGCTGGAAATATGCAGGTCCTGGGCCACCTCCATCACCACTCCCTCACAACCCGATGCCTGGAAGAAGAACACTTCATCTTCCACCTTGGGACCCTCCCAACCTGAGGGCATCAATATGGAATTCACCAGTTTCCTCATTTCCCCTCCCCGTACCTTACCCCAGTTCCAACCTTCCAGCTCAACACCGTCCCTCATGACCTATCCCATCTGTCCATCTTCCTTCCCACCTATCCACTCCACCCTTTCCTCCAACCTATTACCTTTACCCTCACCTCCATCCACCTATCGTAGTCTCAACTACCTCCCTTTTATCTCTCTATCCCCCAGGCTCCCAACCTCATTCCTGATGAAGGGCTTTTGCCTGAAACGTCAATTTTCCTGCTCCTTGGATGCTGCCTGACCTGCTGTGCTTTTCCAGCACCACACTCTTGACTCTGATCTCCAGCATCTGCAGTTGCTTTGAGGCCAGTATGTGTCTGATGCTAACCTCCATG
Organism: Chiloscyllium plagiosum; assembly: GCF_004010195.1. NCBI lineage: Eukaryota > Metazoa > Chordata > Chondrichthyes > Orectolobiformes > Hemiscylliidae > Chiloscyllium > Chiloscyllium plagiosum. The sequence continues at coordinate 3,271,707 of NC_057729.1, read as the reverse complement.
GCAGATGAATGCTTGCAGTTGGTGGGCATGGAACATTCCCTGAGATGTTGATGATTGGTGTCTAATATGGAGGGCTGGGGTGTTAGTGGCAAGCTGGAGTCACTACATTACCACTCTGACTTCCATTTCAGGAATTGTTACTGTCTAGCTCTATGATGTGGGTGGGAGAATGGGAAACTGCACATAAATGGGGTGAGATTAAGTAATAATGAGATGTCAATGCATGAAGATGCGTGGAAATAGGCCCCTCCCCATTCGCTAACAAATTATCTCACTGTTCAACACTAGGTTGGAGAATTGGACTTCTTTCACTCAACATGAGAAATCTGCGTACTGCTGATTTCACCCGATGTTCCCAATTTTCTCGCTAATGCATTCATTGTTCATTGGCTGGAAAGATTCCACCCTCCCTCTCTCCTTGCAGATGCCGCCTAACCTGATGAATATTTCCAACCTTTCATTTGTTCTTGCTCTTTTAAAAATTATTTATAGAATAACCTTTCAACTCTTGTCCAGTAGAGTTTTGGAATCCAACAGACTTTTATAAAATTCACATCTTCCTCCTGGTATTTTGTAACCAATTGATAGTATGTGTGCTCTGACTATTGATCCATACAGCGCAAAGAATATTTTTAGCCATTTGTTCACTAACCCACACTCTCAGAAAGAGATACAAACAGAAAGATATAGATAGGACATGGTGAGACAGAGCCAAACACCTCTGCATCTCCAATGCCATTACCAACATTGGTTAGTTGGTTTCATTTGAAAAGAAGCGAGATACACTGGCTTATATTCCAGCACTTGTGCCTAATGCCCATTCTGGCACTCAGTCTGTCATCTGTTCAAAATTATAGCTGCTCTTCTATCCTGAACGTACCATTGTTCACACAAAGTTTGGTAACTAGGTGTTTTGCTATTTCTAGGGAGAAAGTTTGATCTGCGAGTCTATGTACTGGTGACATCTGTAAGTAGAGTTTGTTTTTGCCATTAAACTGAGAATAATCACTGGTTTTAAGGCATGTAATTACTTAAGGTGGTGACTTGACTGCTGCCTAACTTGGTTTAGACATTTCATGTGTGAGTTGATTATGGATTTACATGAGGCTCGTGCAAAAAGTGAGTATGTAGAATGAACAATAAAACAGGATAGCAGGGTACAAGGCAGATCCCAGCCGGTATGCGCATGTTAGTGATGGGTTGCTCACACAGTCTTCAGTGGATACGTATCCAACTGCATTGGGTCCGGATGTATCTGTTTCTAGCAAGTGAGATTGTAATACCCACCTGCTCATTTACTGTCCAATCTCAGTTATAGCTTCACAGACTCATACAGTTTTAATAACATGAAAAGAGACCATTCTGCTCATCATGTCTGCAGCAGTCATCAAGCATCCATCTGGTTTTGCAAATAATAATTATTTATCTCGAAGTTAACTTTAACTTATTTAACAGTTACTGTAATTGCTATAATCTTGAATTCCCAACCAATCTCATCTAAGTTGTACAGGTTACCACCCATCCAAAAGAAACATATACATTGGTTTATTTTCAACAGTACCATGCAACATGTGCAAAACATAATCACCATGACAGTGAATGACATTATTGCCATTTGTGAATTGGGTTCCTGATTGGTTTGCAGAATCTTTTGTTGAATGGATGTGTTTGAGTTATTTGCACCGTCAGTAACAGAGCCTTTGAGGAGTTGCTAATTTATTCATTCATGAGATGTGGGCATCACTGGTTAGATTGCAATTTATTGTTCATTTGTAATTGCCTTTGAGAAGGTGGAGGCGAGCTGCCTTGCACCACTGCAGTTCCTGTAGTGTAAGAACATCCACAGTGCTGTTACGGAGAGAGATCCTAGTTGACCTAATGACACTGAAAGAATGGTGATACTGATCCAATAATCAGGATGGTGTTTAATGGGAGTGGATCTTGCAGTCGGTAGGGTTCCAATGCATCTGCTGCCTTTGACTTTCTAGGTGTGAAGATCATGGGTTTTGCAAGTGCCGTTGAAGGAGTCTTAGCTAGTTCCCATAATGTGTATTGAAGGTGGTACAAGCTACTGCTGCTATGTGTTGGATGTAGAGGGAATGAATATTTAAGGTTGGAGCTACACTCATTCATGCAAGTCCATTCCACTCTTGACTTGTGCCTTGTAGCTGGTAGTCAGACTTTGGGGAGTCTACATCGAGGGAGTGGTGCTGGAAAAGCACAGCAAATCAGGCAGCATTGAGGAGGAGGAGAATTAAAGTTTCGGGGCATAAGCCCTTCATCAGGAATGAGATCTGTGGGCTGGGGCCTGAGAGATAAAGGGGAGGGGGGTGGGGTTGGGGGGAAGATGACTGAGAAAGCAATAGGTAGACCACCCCCCCTCCCATTTATCTCTCAGCCCCCGGCCCATAATTCCTGATGAAGAGCTTATGCCCGAAACGTCGATTCTTCTGCTTCTCGAATGCTGTCAGACCTGCTGTGCTTTTCCAGCAACACACACTCAACTCTGATCTCCAGCATCTGCAGTCCTCACTTTTTCTTTGAGGAGTCTGCAGTTAGTTACTTCCTGCAGATTTGCCAATCTCTGATCTATCTTTGTAGCCATAGTATGAATGTGACTGGTCCAATTCAGTTTCTAGTCAATGGTACTCCTCAGGATGTTGATAATAGGGGGAATTCAATGAAGGTAATACCATTGAATGTCAAAGGGAGGTTCAGTTGGTCTTTCTGTTGTTTGAGGTGATCATTGATTGGCATTTCCATTTATCACAAGCCTGGATGTGTTCGAAGACTTGTTCCACTGAACACAGACTACTTCAGTAAGCTGGGAGTCCAGTTCTCTTAAGTGGGCATGTTAACAGTAAAAACAATTGTTAAAGGACACCTGATGCCAATTGGTGACTGAAAGGAAGAGGTCAGTTTGTGGAGGTACTAAATGAGTTTACACTCAGATTTCCTGAGGAAAAATGTGATGTGAGAGCTATGGAATTTGCTGGGATATTGGATGAGATAAATATAGATAAAGAGGAGAAACTCTAAAGGCTGGTTATCCAGGCTTAATGGAATAAATTCAAGATTGTTGAGAGAGGTAAGGATGAAAATTGCAGATGTTCAGCAGATACACCATGGGATCTACATGATAAATGTGGAAGGTACTCAAGGTGTGGCTTGTCAATAAGAACCGTAACAAATCTAAAACCATTACATCAGCCTATAGAGTGAACAAAGTTGACATTTACAGCAGTTTCAAGCAGTACTCAGCAATAACCTGCTTACTGGCACTCGGTTTGGATTCCATGTGGGCAATCTGGCTGCTGAGCACATTTCAGCCTTGGCCCAAGCATGGACAAATGAATCCTGAAGGTGAGGTGAGAGTGACTGCCTATGACATGAGAGTAACATTTGACCATGACAGAGTACAGTTGAAGTCACAGGGAATCAAGTGAAAACCCTCCGCAGTTTGAAGTCATACCTAGGACAAAGAAAGATGGTTATGGTTGTTGGAACTAATCAGTTCAGCTCCAGATCATCACTGTAGGAGTTTGTCAGCGTAGTATCGTAGGCCTAACGATCTTCAGCTGCTTCATCAATGACCTTCCATCTAACATAAGGTCAGAAGTAGGGATATTTGCTGTTGATTTCACAATATTCCGCACCATTCTCAACTCCCCCAACTGAAACAGTTGTGCCACAAACAGCAAAAGCCGGACAATTTCAGGCTTCAAATGATAAGTAGCACGTGACATTCACCTCTCAATTATGAGACAGTGACGATTTATAAGAGATGATTTAACCATTGCAGTCGGAGTGAGTCACATTTGGGGCTATCAAAACGGACAGGTTTGTAAGTCGCATGAGTGAGCGGATGCACTGAGATGGGACTATGCCCGAGTGTGATATAGGTGTAGCGTGAAGTTAGAAGTTTTGTTCATGTGGGAATCCTGTGCAGATTCCGAAAGATGTGCTTCTATTTTTACCTCTTCCTTTTAGACTCCAGCATCTACTGAATCTTCTCCCTCAAGCTACAAGAGTAATTTTCTAGTATTAATAACTAATAGCACTGAACTAGACAACAGTAAGTTAATCGGTGGAGTTGAAGTAAGGGAGACAGTAATGAAATCTAAATCAGGATTACTCTACATGTATGTGAATGTGTGGAGTATAGTGAATAAGATTGGGATGTTGCAGGTACAGAGTTGAGATGATGATGATGTGGTGATAATGGAGACCTGGCTTGAACAGGGCCTGATCCAGCTGTTAAATATTCCTGATTGCAATGTGTTCAGAAAGGATAGACAAGGCAAAAAAAGAGGTGGATTTTTGACTTAAGGAAAGTATTATGGTAACAGGGTTCAAGGACAGATCAATTTAGCTAGAACTAACGAATAGCAAGGCTGCAATTACACTGCTTGGTATAATATATAGGTTTTTGGCTAGTGGGAATGGTATAGAGGAACAAATCGATAAGGAGATTAGAGAGGTGTAAACATCATGGAGTAGTTATAATAGGGATTTTAATTAATGGTATATCATCTGGGATAGTTGTATTATGTCGCAGCGTGGGACAAGTATTCTCAATTTATTTTAATTTGTGTCCAGTCCAACAAGAAAGGAGGCAGTGGTAGACCTGGTTCTTGGGACAAGTAGATCAAGTGACAATGAGGGGACATTTAGGGAATGGTGATCATTGTGTCATAACATTCAGGATGAGAGTAGGAAGTGACATTGGTCAGTGCAGAGTAAGTTGGTGGAGAGCCATGTTCAATGGCGCAGGAACAGAGCTAGGCTGCATAGACTGGAACCAAGAGTTGGAGGGAAAAACAGTCTCTGAACAATAGACTGCCTTCAAAGGGGTGATTGATTGGGCACAGTCAAGGAATATTCCTGGGAAAGGGAGGACAGACAAATCCAGAACTCCCTGGATGGACAAAGGAGCTAGGAATTAAGTTGAAGAAGAAGCAGGTTTATGGCAGGTGTAAAATGGTGATTACATTTGAAAATCAATCTGAGTGAACAAGATTTAGAAGGGAGATGAGAAAGCAAATATAAGCAGTATGAAAAAAGCCTGGCAGCTAATCTTAAAAAAACACTCTTCCATAAGGACATCCACAGTAAAAGGGTGATAAAAAGAAGTGTTGGGCTAATTAAGAACTAAAAAGGGATTTACCCTTAGCAGCATGACTGAGGTGTAAATGAACACTTTACATTTGCTCCTGAGGTCATCGAAACATTGGAGGAAACTCAATCACTGGGAGGGTTTAAAATTGATGATGAGGTGTTGGATAAACTGAAGATACTTAATATTGATAAGGCACTGGGATCAGATGAGATTCACCCAAAGATATTGCAGGAAGTGAAAGTGGAAATTACAGAGGCATTGGCAATTATCTTTCAACCTCCCTGGATCTGGGAGTGGCGCTGGAGAATTGCAAACATTTCACCCTTGATCGCCAAAGATTAAGTAGATTGGCCCAGCAATTACAGACCAGTCAGTTTAACTGTGGTGGTGGGGAAACTTCTAAAAACAGTTACTCAGGATGGAATTAATAGTCAATTAGCAAAATGTGGATTGATTTGGGAGAGTTCAGAGAAAACAATGTTTAGCTAATTTGCTGGAAGTTTTTGAAAGAGATAACGAAGAGTGTTGGTGTGGTGTACATAGACTTCCAAAAGGTATTCAATATAGTACCAACAGACTTGTGAGGAAAGCTTTAAGTCTTGGAAGAAAAGTAGCAATATGTACACAGAATTGGCTGGAGTAACAGAGGTATCTGTTAATGGGCATTTTTCAGCTGATAAAAAGTTTGTTGTGGAGTTCTCCAGGAGCTGATATTGGGGCTATAAATACAGTAAATCATCTAGATGTTGATATGCTAGGGGACACACAAAGTTTGTGGTCACACAGAACTTGGGAGAATTGTAAACTATGAAACTTCAAAGTTCAATTTTTCTCACTCAAAGGATTGTGAAGCTTTGGAATTCTCTGTTCCAGAGGCTTGTGGATGCTTCATTGTTGAATATATTTCAGGCAGGGAGGATCAGTTAGCTCAGGTGGCTGGATAGCTGGTTTGTGATGCAGAATGACACCAACAGAATGGATTCTCTCCTTGCACTGGCTGAAGTTACCATGAAGGACTCTCCTTCACAACCATTTCCCTCACCTGAGGTACAGTGACCCTCAGGTTAAATCCCCACCAATCATTCCTTTCTGTAACGCGAGAGCAGCCAAATGGTCTGTAGAACTATGATGACTTTACCTTTACCTTTTTACGTTTAAGGCTTGGTTTAAGCAGCGTTTAGGTGACCCTTGGGCCAAGTGGTTCTGTGTGGCTGGGGATTCAGTAACTAGAGTTTGAATGAGTGAGTGACTGGAGGGGTGAGTGAGTGACACGCATAGGTTTTCCTGGCTTCCTCCCCCCCCCCCCCCCACCGTGCCCTACAAAAACCCATTCACAAAGCAAACTGGGAGAGGAGGAAACCCCAGACTTAAAGGCAACCCACTTTCACATGAATTCCTCTGAGGCCAGCTCAGAATATGTCCCAACAGAGGTGAATCAAGATCAGTACATCAATGATAGTTAAACTTATGTCCTTAGCTCTGCCCTCGTTCCTAATGATCAGAACTTGGAGTTTTTCTCTTTCTAGCTCACTGTTCTTAACCCAAAAAGGCCAATGAGAAAGAGGTTTCATTAGTTAGCTTTGCTGCTTTATGCTTTTCAATAGTCATCATATTCATTATCCACCTAAATGATCAATTGGAACTTTTTTTCCTGAAACTCATGTTTCTTGTGCCAAAACGAATCTTTCCGAATTTTGTTTGTTGGCCTTCTGAGTGAGAGAGCATCTGAAGTATGGGTCTCCAGTGCAGATAGACTGGAAAGCAAATGTTTCAAGGTTTAAGATCTCATCTGAAAGATGGCAGCTGCAATAGTGTAGCACCTGCTCAGTGCGATACTGTTGTGCACAAACTCTGGACTGAGACTTGTGATTCAGAGCCAAGTCTGTCACCAAGTGAACCACAGCTGAAATGCCAATTTTAAATACAAAAATCTGAATTAATACTACTTCTATATCAATTTTTAGGCCATCTTTATTCTTAACTAGTAAGATTCATTATTAGAATTCAGACTGAGGTTTATTGACAAAAAGACAGAGGTAAAGTCATGAAAAGGTTTTTCATGCAATATGTGATTAGAATTTGGCATGCATTTAAATATAGGATAGTTGGTGCAAAAGGGAATTTTAAAGGACAACAAAATATCAGGAAAAGGGGCAGGATTGAGCCAGGGAGTAGGGGTAGGTTTTTGAAAGAGTTTGAATAGTCCTTTGTCAACACAGTCAGATGGTCAATATTTGTTCAGAGTCTAAGTGATGTATTTACTAACATCTCATCTCTTCTCTCCCACAATATAGTATGTTCCGCTGAAAGCATGGTTATACAGAGACGGATTTGCTCGATTTTCGAATACTCGATTTTCACTCAGCAGCATTGATGATCATTGTATCCTTTATTATATCTCAGGGCTACAGCTCGCCAGGCACATTGAAACATTCTGGACAAATATAAAACAACATAGCAACTGGTACCTCTCAAGGACCCAGTGATGTCAGGTAAAATACAGCAGCCCCTGTGTGACTCACTGTGACCCACAGCAGCCCCTGTGTGATCACTGTGACCCACAGCAGCCCCTGTACGACTGTGACCCACAGCAGCCCCTGTGCGACTCTGTGACCCACAGCAGCCCCTGTGCGACTCAGTGACCCACAGCAGCCCCTGTGCGACTCAGTGACCCACAGCAGCCCCTGTGTGACTCAGTGACCCACAGCAGCCCCTGTGTGACTCACTGTGACCCACAGCAGCCCCTGTGCGAATAATCGCAAGTCTAAATGTCTGCATCTCCCTTTCTGATATTTCAGTATAATTTTACTCTGAATAAAATAATATTTGACATGAGGTCACTAGATAACCTCTGATGAGGACAATAATTTGGTCCACGTTGAGACACCGTAACCTCCCTCATCTTGTTGGAATTGAACGTTCCCATAATAACGTCAGGCTTATGGCCTTTCAAGCAGCATCCAGGGAACAGGAGAATCGATGTTTCAGGCATAAGCCCTTCTTCAGGAAACATCGATTCTCATGTTCCCTGGATGCTGCCTGACCTGCTGCGCTTTTCCAGCAACACATTTTCAGCTCTGATCTCCAGCATCTGCAGTCCTCACTTTCTCCTTATGGCCTTTCAATCTGGGGTGAATTTGACATGTTGGGATTTTTAATTGCAGTACTGGATGAATGTGAAGCCTTGTTATTTGTACTTCAGCTCCATTTATTCCATAACTTGTATTTCATACAGTCATACATCTCACAAATGTTGCTGTGCAGAAAACTGCCCCTGACTACGATCCAGAAAAGGTAAGTAGCATTAATCATTAAGTTGGGACATACTCTAATCAGCCAGGGGACAGTGGCACCACTGGTCATGCAGTGATGGTGCAGGGGCTCTGACAGGTGCAGCACTAAAAGGAGGGGTAGTGATTTTGGGTGAGGGCGCTTGGTGAAAGGGACATTGCTGGGGTTTCTTATTACTCGCCGTTTGGGTATATGTGGACATTAGGGTAAATGATAATTCATTGACACTTTGTCCTACATTAATGCAGTATGATGGAATGTGTTTCACACTGATAATCATGGTGCAGTCCAGTTCACTGCATTTCACAGGGATGCAGGAGGAGACAAGTTAATAACACTGATGTATTAATATTCTGTGACACAATGTGGAACGCTGTGATATGCAGTGACGCTGATATTCTATGACACACTGTGAGGTCTTCAACACTGATGTACTATAACAATGTGAGATGCTAATACTTTGGAACAGTGATAAGCAATGACAGTGTAAGACCCTGTAGTACACTATTACACTAATATGTTGTTCTTCTAGGGCTGCAAGTGGTTAATGCAACAGCTGCGACAGTACTTGACAGCAAAACATGGCACTGAGGCAGTGGAAGCACTTTTTAGAGACATGGACAATATCTTCATCAAAAGTTTGCAAAGTGTCCAAACAGTGATCATTAATGACAAGCATTGTTTTGAACTCTATGGATACGACATTCTGATCGACAAGAACCTAAAACCGTGAGGACACTTGGTGTTGAGATAACTTGTGTGTGAAATCAGTGTAAATTTATTCCATTGTGTCTCAGATTCCCTGGATGTGCTTAGAGTATCTGTGTATGTCTTGTGTGTGTGTGTGTGTGTGTATTTATTATGTGAGTGTATGTGTATGTACCCATACATATTGCATGGTATATGTTAACATTTGGAGTATGATTTGTTTTGAAGGAAGTGTTGCTGTCTTCAGTGGTAATTGTATGGATTGAATATTTGGACCTGATGGGTTTCTCCCAACACTTTCTGATTGTATATATTTCTAAATGTCAGACCGGAAGAATTGATGAAAGCTGAACGTGTCTCAATGATTTTTAAGTTGCTGAACAATAAGCTGAATGTTGGTGATTATGTGTAAGTTTGCTGGTGTAATTTCTTATCACAGTTCTTTATAAGTATAAAATGACTATCCATCCTACAATACTTGATTTAGCATTAACCTGAATAGACAGTGTCTGCCTGTGGAGCTCTGTCTGTTTAGCTGGTGATCAGTGCCTTTCTGTGAGCCAGTAATATCCCTGTCCTATTACATTAGACAGAAGTTAACTGAGTATTGTACAGTGTGCGCTTTCACACCCTGGATAGCTTTTAACCTGTGTTTCCTTCCCTTGCACAGTTCTGCCAATGCTTCATGTATATACACATGTACAGTAGAAACTCGATTATCCGAATACCAATTATGAGAAAATTGGATTATCCAAACGGAATCTGATGGTCCCGTGAAACCGTTACAACAAAGTGGCATTACTGATAATGGTGTCGCCATCGCCCCTTTTGTTAGCAGCACAGGGTAATGAGAGCTGCCTGCATTGAAGAAGATCTGCAAGTGTTGCATAAAAGAGGTGTTAATGATACTGCTTCAACAATCTCAGTCAGTCAATTGTAGTGTTAACATAATTTTAACCAACAATAGTGCAAAGATCGGGTCTTTAGTTTAACTGAGGAAAACAGGGAGTACTCACACAAAATATTATGTGTGAGCACTGCAGCAGATAAGGTGTTAATGACACTGGTCAAGAATCTTAGTCAGTCAATTGTCGTAGTATTGAAAGAATTTTATCACATGAAAATAACTGACATACTGAAGGATTTTAAAATGCCTGACAAAGTGACTGGTGTCTTCATTCCCTCTACAACTTTTTCTGAGATCGTATCTGGTGTAACTGATGGAGATTGTTGTACGTACTGTACTTAACCATGTCAGTGAAGAGTAAGCGCACCACAGTGACACTTGAACAGAAAAGTGAGATTTTACAGCGCCTGGATCGTGGTGAAAAGGCATCGAGGATCGCACAGGAGTACAACATTGGGATAGCGACAATGTCTGACATCAAGAAAGCAAGACCTGCGATTGAAAAATCCATCAGCCTAAGTGACAGTGCAAATGCTCTAAAAAGAAAATCCATGAAGCCAGCAAAGGATGAGCAACTTGACTAAGCTGTGTTTTTGTGGTTTTCACAGCAGCGTGAAAAGGGAATTCCCGTATCTGGTCCAATGATACTGGTAAAAGCTGCCAGTTTCCATGAACGCCTCCACACCGGTGAATCTGATCACAGTGTTTCAGTGGGCTTCAAACATCGTCACGGCATTAGGCAGCTCAGCATTCGTGGGGAGCAGAGGTCAGTGGATGACAGCACGGTGGAAGACTACAGACTAAAACTGCAATCCATCATTCATGAAGGAAAGTATGAACCTGAGCAATTGTACAATGCAGATGAAAGTGGATTGTTCTGGCATGCATCGCCAGATAAAACACTTGCATCCACCACGGAAAAGTAGGTGTTGGGACATAAAGCGCAGAAGGATCGGATCACAATTTTCCCTTGTGTCAATGCCACCGGCTCTCATAAACTACCGCTTGTCTGCATTGGGCGATATGCTAATCCCTGTTGCTTTAAGAACTGTGACAAGAACTCGTTTCCTGTGAGGTACAAAGCACATAAGAAAGCATGGATGACGTATCCCCTTTTCTCATCCTGGTTCCATGAAGATTTTGTACCTGCTGTCAGGTCACATTTGGCAGGTAAAGGACTCGAGCAACGTGCCCTTCTGCTTGTTGAGAACGCGGGGGCACACACTGTGCAAGGCAGCCAGTTGCAATCTGCAGACGGACCTATCAAGTGTTAGTTTCTCCCACCCAACATTACATCAAGGTTACAGCTGCTTGATCAGGGAATCATTGCGATTATTAAAAAATATTACCGCTGTGGCATGTTGCGTGCCGTCCTGGGTGAAGACAATGCTGACAAAGGACTGCTGGAAATCCTTAAGGCAATCACAGTCAAGGACGCACTATTCATGATTGCTGAATCTTGGGACCTTGACAAACCATCAACAATTGCAGGCTGTTGGTACAACAGCTTGCGTATTGGGAGCCGTGCCAGTGAAGCGAACACCCGTCCAGAACAAAACATAACCACCGAAATCTGCAGACACCTGGGTTTAGGAGACTTTGCAGAGACAGAGATTGATGATTGGGTGAACAGAGACACTCACCGATGATCAAATAGTCAACGTAGTCATAGAGAAAGAGCAGGACTGGATGAATGGTGTGGATAGTAAGGAAATTCTGACACTGGCACCACCTCCAGTCCCCGTTAACAAAACTATTGACGGTTTGTGACTTTTCGTGGAGTGGTATGAAGTACAAGATGATGTTGATGCTGTTAAACTGATGCATCTTCGTCACATGTTACTGTTTGGAAAAAAAAAGTCAGCACTTCCTCAATCAACAGCGGCTAGAGAATTTCTTTGGAAATAATAAACAACCTCCACCTCAATGAATTCTTTTTATTGTACAGATACACAAAAAGGTGATCCGAGTTGTAAAGTGTCATGAACTTTTAAGCGATATGCAGTGTTTGTATAGATTTTAGCGATCAAATGAAATAAACACTCTGTTAGCATGCTTTTTAACACAATTATGGGCAGTACAGCTTCCTTTGTTTAGCATCAAATCAATTTACCGAATAATCAATTATCCGAATGAAAACCTGCCCACCAAGGACTTCGGATAATCGAGGTTCCACTGTATATACCTATAACACACACACACACACTTCACATCTCACCCTTAAAATAGTTTGAGTGTCTTTGTTTCTTTAGGTGGCTTTTGGAAGTGAATGCTTCTCCTTCACTAATAGCCAGTAGCCAGGAAGATTACGAGCTGAAGTGTCGTTTACTGGAGGACACAGTGCACATTGTAGACATGGAAGGAAGGTGAGTGAAGGAAATTTTGCATTTATATTGTATCTCAAGCCCTTGGTAATCAGCAGTCCATTTGAAGTTGTTTTGTAGGTAATGAAAGCAGCCAATTTGCACACAACAATGTTTCACGAGTAGCCATGAGGTTAACGTACAGTCAACTGATTTTTGAAAGTTAGTTGAAGGAGGAATGTGGTCCAGGACACCAGGAAAATCCCTACAAGACTTCAAGAAATGTGCTATAGCTCTTTTATGTTCTGCTGAGTTGCATGACAGAGTTTTTCAACAAATGCACACATACTCAGTATTGTCCAGCTGAATCACAGGATAGAGGAGTTAGTGAACTTGTGATGGAATACATCATTGATGATCCTTTATTGGCACGCTGTAAAGACTACTTTTATTTTCAATTGTGGACTAAAGAAAAAGAAAGGATATTGCTTTAAACCAAGGAAACGGTGGGGGAATATGTTGCAACTTTAAAGATGAATTACTGGAACTCATTGTGAGTTGTACTAGCCTCACTAGAGTAGCGCACTGTAAATCAAGATCCATTATTCCTGCAGTCATCACAAAGCTTCAGAATATATATAATTCCTCAATTTTACCAGTCTGTTGGACCTGAGTTGACACAAAGCACAGAACATGTTTCTGTACTTAACAATAATTACAATTTATTACAATGTTTTAAAAAAATCTGCCAGTAAACAATTATGAATTGTAGGCATATAACCTCTATTAGTTAAAACTGTAACCCCTTGTAAACATTTCCTTATCCACACAGAAAGACAGACACCGACAGGGGAAAAAAGGGTGTTAAGGACAAAAGGAGAGATTGGAAAAGTGCAGTGATCCCTGTTCACAGGATTTGTGAACTGATGCTGAACTGATTCTGATGCTGCTTTTCCGTCTTCCTTCTCCAGGTGCTTTCATTGGTTTTGCAGGAGGCACAGATTGACTGATTAACATTAATAAAAGGTCTCTGAATTATTAATTAAAACTCGTAGCTTCCTGCAACTACTGAAGGAAGAATAAACTGATTTTCTTCAGGCTTACAGTAGCTTTTACTGCAGAGAACAGGGAGCTCCTGAACTTGTGGAGATCTGATAGTTTGTTCCTATCTTGTTCCCAGTCTATTGCTGTTCAGCTACCTGAGAGCAAATTACTTTATTGTTGGCAGGCCGAGATCCTTTGTCATCGATAAATGGTCACTAGTCCAGAGAAAACTAGCTACTTATCGCCAGCTGAATTTCACTTGTAAACATCTTTGATTCCAGCTCATCTGCATCTTTTCCTATTACTGCTGCTTATCAGCAGCTGTGTAAAAACTATCTACAATGAGTGTTAAGTTACTTGCTTTCAAAGAACATGCAGTAATCCTCCAGCAATCTTATAACATAGGGGTTTCTCTACTTATGAACACAGTCTCAGATGGGTGTAATTTTAACGATCTGACATAGTTACAAATGACTCCTTTGTACTGTGCATTGCGTTGTAACTTGCTTACAAATCAACTTATGAACGGACTTCAGAATGGAATCTGTTCATAACCCGAGGACTGACTGTAGTTTTCTCCCCCATTTCAGGCTCTAATCAAAACATATGTAGTTTTTACAGTTGTAGCTACAATGATAGTATCCTGTAGCAGGATCATCCACACCATCAAGTTTAAATTTTGATTGCGGTGCTCTGGAAGTAGTATTTCTTCCCAGAATAAGGAAATGTAGGCAAATACTGTGCAATTAAATGTGCAAATGTAATATAATGAAAGCAAGGCGCTGCAAATGATGGAGATTTGAAATGAAAACAAAGTTAGCACGTTTTGAGAAGATTTTGAGAAGTTGAACCCAAGGAAACCCAAACATATAAATAGAAAGCAGGAAACACCAGCAGTGCTTCGTCTGGAGGCTCACTGAAGATGTTACCGAGTACGGTGACGAAACGTCTAAAAATGAACCATCCAGCTCAGCGAGCAAACCTACATCCATGAAAACAAAGTGCTGTAGAAACTCAGCAGATCTGTGGAGAGTAGTTCCAAAGAAGAGTCATGACACTCGAAACAGTAACTCTCTCTGCAGCTGCTGTCAGACCTACTAATTTCCCCAGAAAACTCTGTTTTTATTTAGAATATTGTAGGACAGTAATCACAGTAGCAACATGACCAGATCACTCATACTGTGCTCTGGAAATGGCAGTGTTGCCCAGTGAAGGGGAGACTAAGGATATGCAAACAGCTTTTGTACAATCCAAAAGTACAAAATGATTGGTGAGCCTCCTGCTACAAATTATCCTTTAGAATTCTAAAGTAGATCTGTCAAATTCCAGTCAGGAAAGTATCAACATTTCCCAGACTGTTTAAAAATGTAAAACATCAAATTAAAAACCTGTTTGATGGAGTCTGTTGTAGACAATGGAAAAGGTAATGTGATAACAGATGCATTGTCCAGAATATTAAAAAAGGGTAGAATAAGTGAAGAATCAAGGGAATTGTACAGATTGTATAAGAAATATATAAGGAATGAATGAGATTGAATGGATATAAGTCATGCTTTGTTGTCTCTGTCATATATCTTTTGATAAAATGCATTTTTGAAATGGCATTTCATCTCTTTTGTGGGTGGAACATGTAAGGACCACTTTTATTTTGAACTGTGGACTAAAAAATATAGCTTTAAACCAAGGAAGCTGTTTAAGAAGATGTTACGGTTTTAAATTTGGGTTCAGGAGAACTTAACTTAGCAACAACCTCTTGGTGATTCCTGGACAAGCAGCTCCAGCTTTATGTTTGGGTAGTACAGGAGAAGCATCTAACCTCCAAAGAAAAGGCATCTAAATCTCTTTCTCTTCCTGCTGTGTGGAGAAGTGACAGAAAATCTTCTCTCACTTATCGTTTCCCCTGTGAGCATTTTCTCTCGGCAAATTTCTTCGTTGAAAGGCCCTGAAAAGGAAAATCCTCAACCAGTCAATGCAGGACTGAGAATGGGGTACCTACAACCTCACCTTTATAGCACAGAATGAGAAGGAATCACAAGAGGCCGAAAGGAAACAACTCATCAACATCTAAGATCTGGTGCCAGAAGTGTACATTTCTAACCACCACAACTCCCTGCCACCCCCACTCCCCCAGCACAGTTTTTGTATATTTTCTCTTAGTATGTCTATTTGTATGTGTATTGAAATCTTAAAAAGGTGTAGAGCTTAAGTTATAGAATTATAGATTAGCAATTCAATTTGTCTATTTCTTTAAACCTGAATTAGATGGTTGGTAAAGATTGAGCAATTTGATAATTTAATTAGATTTTAACATTTGTCAACCTTGAGAATTCTGTGGTTTGACTTCCAATGCAATGCACCAGTGATTGTGATAATACTGTCACACCTCACTGGAAAAGCACCCTGGAAATGAAGCCCCTCTATTCCTAAAGTCATCACAAAAGCTAAAGATTTTATCAAAGTACACAAAAATTCCCATTTACCTGTCAGGTAGACCTAGGATAACAAAAAACTTGGACCAAGTTTCTGTACTTAACACAAACAACTATATATTACAAATAAACAGATCCTAGCTACAGATAAACAATTACAAACTGTTAACATATAACTCTACAAGTTAAAGTTCCAACCCACTTAAAACAGATAGATGCATCCTGTTGCTTTCCAGGATCTTGCCTTCTTCATCCACCTCTTTTTGTTTCTGTCACTGTGCAGGATCCACAGGCAATTAGTATGCTAACTGCAAAGTCTCTTAGTTATTGGTTAAAGCCAAAGGCAGAATAACTAGCTTTTCAAACGTTAGAGATTTTACTGGAGAGAAATACAAAGTATCTTCCCTTGCAGCTGTCCAACAGGTTCCTGCTGGTATCATTTACATCCACAAGCTGTTCAGTATTGTTACTGTTCAGTACTTAAGTGCCAATCAGATAGTCGACAGGTTGGTGATCTTTCAACTCTGTAACTGGTCACAACCCCACAAACCCATCACCAGCCTGTTGCCAGCTGAATCTCATCTTCTGATGCAGCTTGTCTGCAACCAGCCTCCCCTCAGAGCTTGGACAAAGTAGCTGTGTAAAGACTTGAGGAGAGTTTCAGTAACTTGCTTTTTAAAATTGCAGCAAATTCCTTACATGATTTTTAGTTTGTATTACAGTGCTTTTCCTATTTCAATCCACAGTCAAAAATAAAAAGGTACAGTTTTTACTATGCCGTACCCTTTACATGATGTTCTATTTTTCAGATTGTCTGGGAAGGAAAAACAGGTTGGAGGATTTGACCTGATGTGGAATGATGGTCCAGTTTATAGTGATGGAAACTTTGATGGAGGTGTCAACCTCATTTCTAACACTCACTTGGGTAATAAGAAAAATGGTATTCCTTTTTCCTCTTGTTGTTACTCTTTTTTTGTATCTGTATAAGGTACATAAATATCCTTCTGTCATTGAACCTGACTGTAATACCATGCACACTCACATGACGTGAGCCCAAATTTGAGTTGAGTCATATGCAGAGCAGAGTCTTAAACTGGTGCAGTTTTTATGTCACTCTGTGTCACAAGTGCAAGGTAAACAACAGAGAGCCACAGACGATGGTACAATTTCCAGTCACAGAAGGTCCCAGTTCACTAATGTAACCCCCTGTTTAAGAAGGGAGCAAGGTAAAAGATGGGAAATTATAGGCCGAGTAGCCTGACCTCAGTCTTTGGTAAGATTTTAGAGTCCATTGTAAAGTTTATGAAGTCTATTTACCAAAAGAAATCAAACAGTACTAACAACATTATGGGACAGGGAATTTATTGCTGTGCTAAATCCAACAGCATGAACTGCAATGTGAGATGGAGTTTATTGCTGCATTAAATAAAACAATATTAACAGTGTTGAGGTGCAAGGAGTTTAGTATTACGATACTAAATGGAGTATTAACAGCATTGAGAGACAGGGTGTCTCTTACTATAATAAAACAGTACTAACAGCATTGAGGGATGGAATTTATTACGGTTTTAAATGAAATAATATTAACAACATTTAGCATCAGGGGAATTATTATGTCATAAATAGATCAGTACTAACAGCATCAAGAGACAGGAACTTTATTGCTGCATTAAATAAAACAATATTAAGCATATTTATTACTGTAATAAAATAAAGCAGTATTAGCTACATTGAGGGGCTGGGAGATGATTACTGTATTAAATAAATCAGTATTAACAGCATTGAGAAGATTGGGGGTTTATTATAAAATTAAATAAAACAGTATTAACAGCATTAAGAGTTGGGGAGTATGTTATTGCGCTAAATAGAACAATACTAATGGTGTTCAGATTTGTGATCTATGCTGCCAAGAGAGATACATCATCACTTTTTCTGCTTGCCCAGAATTCTACCTTCAATCAAATAATCAAATCCAACCAATATCACAACTGTTCTGTTGTTCTTTATCTCCTCCCTTCCTACAAGACCCTGGGTCATAGCACATCCTGACCTGAGCCTTCTACACTGCCCCAGTGCATCACTTGAGGTTACGATACTATCCCAGCACATGGCAGTCTTCTTCGGTGCAGCCACCTTGTATTTCCACATCACCTCTTTCTCTCCGTTAAATGAAGTGTCTCTCTTGAGGAGTCCCAGCAATACTAATTTTTCCAAATTACCAAAACATGAATCTTGGTGCTTTTTCTAATAGAGGTCAACATCCCCTTCCCTTATATTGGGATTGCGTCTCTCACCCCCATTTCTCTGATACAACCTTTATGAAACCTTCTTTCCCTGACACATGGACACAAGGCCAGCCACTGCAGTCCTGAGTGCATTAAGCTGCTTGTAGTTATAGCAGACAAAACCCTGCAGAAAATATGGCTGGAACGTGAACATCTCTTAACATCCACAGCACACCAACTGTCGCATGCTTGCGGCTCTTCAAAGCATTATGCTTGTTGGGCTAAGTGTCTAATGTTTCACTAATACAGAGTCATGAAACAATTTTACAGTTCATGTAACAATTTGGAGTTTAAACTGTTTCAGATTATTAAATTATGTTGAATGAACTTGTTCTCACATGCCCTTCCACCTCTTCATTACACTGTCCACCTTACTCCAATCTTCTCATGTATAACAATCCTTGGGTCATTTTATATTCAAGACGGAAATGTGTTGCTGGAAAAGCGCAGCAGGTCAGGCAGCATCTCGGGAACAGGAGAATCGACGTTTCGGGCATTAGCCCTTCTTCAGCAACACATTTCCATCTCTGATCTCCAGCATCTGCAGACCTCACTTTCTCCTCTATATTCAAGACGGCCAATTAGGGTCATTTATTTGTAATTTTTAATCTTTCTTTGAAATCTAAAATGCAATGTGTGAAGAGTTCTAAGTTTATATAACCATAGTCCTACCTGCCATTCTACAAATATGTGTTATGAAGACATCTAACCTAACCTTCTAAACCAGTTCCAGCTGATAACCTCAAATTCCTTTTCCAACTGGGACATTGTCCAACTCTGCCTAAAATCCTGCTGTTTGCTTCTGGCTCAGCCTTCCACAATTTAATCATCTTCTCATTCTCTTCTCCTCTTTCATTTTCTGTCCTTTCTCCCAAAGGTTTTCTCACTGGGCACCTGACTTATGTCCACTCCTTGTGTTTTATCCATATTGTACAAGGGCTTTGGAACCCTGGAGCAACCTTGTGATGGTGTCACAGAACTGCACATCACTGAGTATAAGTAGCACAGTACGGGCAGAACAGACTACAATAGGCCATAATACATGAGACTAAAAGCAGAAAGACATTGGCGCACAAAAATGACAGATTAGTCCATAACTAATGTAAGGACCTAATAAGTCAGAGCACGGCATATCTATGATTGTGACAGATAGCAGTAATCAGTTTTAATGTATAAGCAACAGTTTTACTTTGAAGCCCACGCCTAAAGAGAAGAGTTGTCTTTGCCTTCTCCTCAAACAGTCTGACTTAAACCCAAACTCACACCAGGCCATATGATAAAAGAACCCAAACTCACATCAGGCCATATGATAAAAGAACCCAAACCCACATCAGGCCATATGATAAAAGAATCCAAACCCACATCATGCCATATGATAAAAGAACCCAAACCCACACCAGGCCATATGATAAAAGAACCCAAACTCACATCGGGCCACATGATAAAAGAATCCAAACTCACATCAGGCCATATGATAAAAGAACCCAAACCCACATCAGGCCATATGATAAAAGAATCCAAACCCACATCAGGCCATATGATAAAAGAATCCAAACTCACATCAGGCCATATGATAAAAGAACCCAAACTCACATCGGGCCATATGATAAAAGAAACCAAACTCACATCAGGCCATATGATAAAAGAACCCAAACTTACATCGGGCCACATGATAAAAGAATCCAAACTCACATCAGGCCATATGATAAAAGAACCCAAACTCATATCGGGCCATATGATAAAAGAACCCAAACTCACATCGGGCCATATGATAAAAGAATCCAAACTCACATCAGGCCATATGATAAAAGAATCCAAACCCACATCAGGCCATATGATAAAAGAACCCAAACCCACACCAGGCCATATGATAAAAGAACCCACACCCACATCAGGCCATATGATAAAAGAACCCAAACTCACATCAGGCCATATGATAAAAGAATCCAAACCCACATCAGGCCATATGATAAAAGAACCCAAACCCACATCAGGCCATATGATAAAAGAATCCAAACTCACATCAGGCCATATGATAAAAGAATCCAAACCCACATCAGGCCATATGATAAAAGAATCCAAACCCACATCAGGCCATATGATAAAAGAATCCAAACCCACATCAGGCCATATGATAAAAGAATCCAAACCCACATCAGGCCATATGATAAAAGAATCCAAACCCACATCAGGCCATATGATAAAAGAATCCAAACCCACATCAGGCCATATGATAAAAGAATCCAAACCCACATCAGGCCATATGATAAAAGAATCCAAACCCACATCAGGCCATATGATAAAAGAATCCAAACCCACATCAGGCCATATGATAAAAGAATCCAAACCCACATCAGGCCATATGATAAAAGAATCCAAACCCACATCAGGCCATATGATAAAAGAATCCAAACCCACATCAGGCCATATGATAAAAGAATCCAAACCCACATCAGGCCATATGATAAAAGAATCCAAACCCACATCAGGCCATATGATAAAAGAATCCAAACCCACATCAGGCCATATGATAAAAGAATCCAAACCCACATCAGGCCATATGATAAAAGAATCCAAACCCACATCAGGCCATATGATAAAAGAATCCAAACCCACATCAGGCCATATGATAAAAGAATCCAAACCCACATCAGGCCATATGATAAAAGAATCCAAACCCACATCAGGCCATATGATAAAAGAATCCAAACCCACATCAGGCCATATGATAAAAGAATCCAAACCCACATCAGGCCATATGATAAAAGAATCCAAACCCACATCAGGCCATATGATAAAAGAATCCAAACCCACATCAGGCCATATGATAAAAGAATCCAAACCCACATCAGGCCATATGATAAAAGAATCCAAACCCACATCAGGCCATATGATAAAAGAATCCAAACCCACATCAGGCCATATGATAAAAGAATCCAAACCCACATCGGGCCATATGATAAAAGAACCCAAACTCACATCAGGCCATATGATAAAAGAATCCAAACCCACATCGGGCCATATGATAAAAGAACCCAAACTCACATCGGGCCATATGATAAAAGAATCCAAACTCACATCAGGCCATATGATAAAAGAATCCAAACGCACATCAGGCCATATGATAAAAGAATCCAAACCCACATCAGGCCATATGATAAAAGAATCTACATAGGAATTTTGGCTGCGGATAATGTGACAATTTATGATGACGTGTTATCACTCGACATACAGGGATCAGTGGGTGGTGATATGGTTTGAGAATCTTCCTGACTGAGATTGCCCAGGGGTACTAAATAGACCATGGGCCAAAGAGTGTACCTACTGCCATTGTAACCCAGACAAACAGTCTGGCAATTCGAGCTGGGAGTCCTGCTGTGATGGCTCATTACAATGTGTTGACAATTGTGGAAGTTTGTCTTCTGTCAGCTGTTCCCGTGTAGACAGCTCCCATTTCTCCTCGTATCGATGGTTCCAGCTAATGTCTCATTTGGTCGTGTTTTATTTGCAGGCTGCATTAATGACAGGAAGAAGCAGTTGTGGCAACTCCTTAAACCACTGAGTACACAGAAGAAGTAGCAATGCTGAGTAGCTCTATAGAAACTGATGAAGCATGTAAACACTCTCATTGCCCCTGTACTGGAACTGGAATACTGGGCAGAGCAGACTCACTGCAATTGTTTGTGTGTCCCTACTTATTAACCCGTACTCTGCCTGGTGCCACACTGAAAGACAACATAGAACATGATTTGCTGTACCACTTTTCTACAGGATGCTGAGTTCAGGTCCTTGCTGCTGCTCACTGCAAAGTATTGATGGAGTGAAAACACGCAGTTTGACCTTTCCTGCGTTTCAGAATGAATAATCACTTCAGTGTGAACTTTGTAGAAAACAAAATAAAATTTTCTGAGGAGGATAACATCTAAGTTTCAGTGGTATGTTTCTGGAAAACAGTGGTATGTTTTTTGCCAGGAATGTGGTGCAGTCACTGTTTGTAGAGGCAGTGGAGTATCATGTCCAGGACTCTGTGTGTACACATTTACACAATACCTTGTCTGGTTAATAAGAAGTGTCAGCTAACAGTGCATGGCCTTTCCAACTTGTTCACTGACTATTTCAAATGGGTCTTCTGACTGGGTGCCCAACTCTGCTTGCTCGCTGCATTTTAAATAGGAATTGAGTGAACCAACACGAGTCTGGTCCTGATACAATATTCAGACAGATTGGTCAGACCCACACATTGTCCAAACAGCCAGCGCCACAAGCAGCACAACCACAACGGAGAGACGTGCCAAAGTTAAATGTTCAAGGACCCACTGCGCCTCCAAAGGGTACCACCTTAAGTTGGTCAGGTTGCATATTACCTTTTGTCCCCAGTTGCCACTTCACATCAGCCTTTTCTCATATATAATAATTTCAAGGAAAAGCAGTTAAATACACAATGCAGAGTCTCTCATCTCTATTCCCCCACCCACCTGATCCCAAAACTTGCATGACTGCAGACTCTAGAGTGATCCTGGTGGATTGTTAACCTAAGTTCGTCAAACATGTTCACTGTTCAGTTTCTGTAATTCTCATTAAAATAGGTAACTGATTTATTTCCAAGAAATCCCAGTCATAGTTATGACTGAAGTAGAGAATAATGACTTGAAGTAGAGAAATTTTTTAAGGGTTCCATCTGTCAGGACATGTTTTGAACATCTGATGGATTATTATAGTTATATAGTTAAAGTCTAGTAATGATGTGATTGCTGGGCATTTGCCCGAACATTTTTTGTTTGGCACTAGTCTGTAAAAATAATAAAAAGCCTCATTTCTACCTTTGATAAAAGAAAAATGCTCATTAACACACTGTCAATCAATACAGTGCTTGGTATGACTCACTGTCCTTCCATGTGACTCACTGTTACTAAGAACACTGCATGGTGTGACGCACGATACACTACAGTGCTGAGTGAGACACATAAGCCCTTCCTGAAGAAGGGCTTATGCCCGAAACGTCAATTCTCCTGTTCCCTGGATGCTGCCTGACCTGCTGCGCTTTTCCAGCAACACATTTCCAACACTGAGAGTCAAGCATGACTTATTGTTATCTCTTTTTTTTTTAAGCATCCCTTTGGGATGTAGGATGACTTGCTTCCATTCCCCATCCATGGGTTCAGTGATATCTGGTCAGTCTAATGCATGACCTGTAGACTCTGCCACACGTGGGGCAGGATTCAAGACTTCACTCCTGCACATTCTGGATTGAGTTGATGTATAGGTGTCTCAATATGTTGAGTCCTTTCAAATGAAACTTCTCTATTTTCATCAGTCTTAAGCTAAGATCTGTGAGCTGCAAAGAAGACTCTTATTTGATTTGAAATGTTTAACCCAGGGGTGGGGAACCTGCGGCCCTCTGGGCCATTGTGTGTGGCCTTTTGAATGAATCCAAATTTTGCAGAACAAGTCTTTTATTTTTTATTTATGTTTTTTTCGTCCTTTTATTATTTTTATTTTAATCTTAAAGTGAATGAATTTAAAATACCAGCGAGTTAACTTTAGAATTAACATTTTTTTTTAGTTATTTAGTACATAGTAGTTAGATTTTTACAAAATAATGTGAATTTTGAAGAATATATAATTGAAGTTTCTTGGATGCGGCCTTAGTAGATTACAACTAACATATTGCGGCCTTCCAACATGAAAAGGTCCCCCACCTCTGGTTTAACTGTTTCTTTTTCCACACTTGCTGCATGAAAAGCTGAATTTCTCCAGTATTTTCTGGCTTTAGTTCATATTTTTGAGCACAGCTGAAGAGATTCTTGATGAACAAGGGAGTCGAGAGTTATCAGTGGTAGCTGGGTATATGGAGTTAGACCTCAATCTGATCAGCCATAATTTTGGACAGTGGCAGATTGAAAGGCCTACTGTATGTATGTTCAGATTTCCAGCATCTGCATTATTTTGCTTTTGTCTCCCGAGTCAGTGGAAATGTTTCATCTGCTCATCAATGCTTTGAGAGTATCCCTAAAGGGGTTTTGTTGTTTTGCTGGGAGTCTCCAGCTGTAGTTGAGTCCTGAGTTGCGCTGTTACTTTAGAAGTCTAGTCAGGCATATGAAAGACATCTTCCATTTAGTTACTAGCCTCTTAATGCTGGACATGTTGGTTTGGGAGAGGGTTGTACTGTCGGGCTACCTTTCCTGCCACTCGATTTGCTGGATCCTATATACGCTCCACTGGATGTAATCCCCAGTGCTTTGCGGTGCCGACTGTAAGTTTCCGAAATCCTGATCCTGGTCCTCAAGTATACTTATCCTCAGTTAACCAAAGGCTGAACTAGCACAGAGAGCATTGTTGAATTTTGTCACCTGTGTCTATCTTTGTTAACAGTAGGCCCCCAAAACATTAGCACTGCTGCCTCACAGCATCAGGATCTCTGGTTCGGTTCCAGCCTCAGGCAACTGTCTGTGTGGAGTTTGCACATTCTCCCCGTGTCTGGAAGTTTCCTTTGGGGCCTTGGAGGGAGGTGTGGGCGCAAGTCTTGCACCTCCTGCGGTTGCAGGGGAAGGTGCCCCAAAACATTAGCACTGCTGCCTCACAGCATCAGGATCTCTGGTTCAGTTCCAGCCTTGGGCGACTGTGTGGAGTTTGCACATTCTCCCCGTGTCTGCGTGGGTTTCCTCCCACAGTCCAAAGACGTGCAGGTCAGGTGAATTGCCCATAGTGTTAGATGCATTAATCAGAGGGAAATGGGTCTGGGTGGGTTACTCTTCGGAGGGTCAGTGTGGACTGGTTGGGCTGAAGGGCCAGTTTCCACGCTGTAGGGAATCTAATCTAATCTAATATAAAGTGGTTCATGTTTTTCAGAACCTCACAGTTGATCAATAATGACGTGGAACTCAGACTGTGAGTGAGTACACACACAAGCGATAGCCGCATCCTGGAGATGAATGCCCGTGGCAGCATGGCAGAGCAGTCAAAGATGCTGGATTAAGGCTCCAGTCTCTGTGAAGGAGTTGGTTCAACTTCAGCAGATTTAGAGTTGATGTATAGGTGTGTACAAAATAGAAATTGGAGTAGACATTTGTTGCTCCTCAAGTCTGTTGCACCAGTTAATTGATCATGGCCTTAAGTCCACTTTCCTAGTAACCCTTGACTGCCTTGTAGATCAAAAATCTGCCAAACCTAGTCTTGAATATATTCAATAGATATATTCTACTGCTCTCCGGTGAAAGGAATTCAAACATGAATGACCATCTGTGAAAAGCCTCTTCAACTCTGCCTTAAATGGGAAGCCATTTATTTTTAAACCATTCCCCCCTCGTTCCAGAACACTCCATACTTAAGTAACTATAAGCTGAGTGAACCTTCTTTGACCTGTTTTGCAGCAATTATATCCTTTGTTAAGCAGATCAGAATAAAAATATGGAAGCAGTCTCACCAATGCTTTATAGTTGGAATAATTCTTCCCAACTTTCATGTTCCATTCCCCCTTACAATGAAAGCCTACATCTTATTTGCTTTTGTAAATATTTGTTGTAACTGCATATTGATTTATTGTGATTGTGTAGTGTCGCGTTCCGCAGTCTTTATCCTTTGAAATAATATTGTGCTTTACTATTCTTCCTGACGGTCATATCTGATTTGAAATATTAACTTTGTTTCTCGGCTCAGAGATATTGCCAAACCCACTGAATTTCTCCAGAATGTTGTGTTTTTATTTTGGACAACATCACAGTTTTTCACATTATAGTCCATCTGCCTTTTATCTGCCCACTCCGTTAACCTATCTGTAGCTCATTGCAAAATTTTTGTATTGGAACAAGAGTAGGTCACTTGGTTCTTTGGAACAAGAGTAGGTCACTTGGTTCTTTGAGCCCACTCCACCTTTCAATAAGGTCGTGGCTGATCTGATTTTAACTTTAAACTCTGCATTCCTGCACATGCCCGATAATCTTTCATCCCCTTGGTCATCAAGAACCTATCTCTCTCTGCCTTTAAAAAAATTTAAACATTCTGCCTTTTGAGGATGGGAATTCCAAAGATTCTCAATTCTCTGAAAGAAAAATAAATACTTCCTCATCTTGGTTTTAAATGGGTGACCCCTGGTTCTAGATTCTCCTACAAGAGGAAACATCTTTCCACCTCCAGTCATAAATTCCGTTAGGGTCTTTTATGTTTCAGTCAAGTCATCTGTGATTCTTCTAAACTCTAGAGGACACAAGCCTAACTAATTTAGCCTTTCCTCAAGGCAGTTCACTCATTTCAGGTATTAGTCCAGTAAATTTTCTCTGAACTGTTTCCACCACATCAATACCTATCTGTAAATATGGTGACCAGTACTGTACACAGTACTGTAAACGTGGTCCCACCCTGCTCTGTATAAGTGAAGCATAACCTCCCTGCGCTTGCATTCAATTTCTCTTGCAATAAAACATAACATTTGTATTAGTTTTCCTGATTACTGGCTGTGCCTGTACTATAACCCTTCATGATTCATACATTGGGACACCCAGATCTCTCTGCATCTCAGAGCTCTGCAACTACTCACCATTTAGATAATATGCTTTTTTTTGTCAAAATAGACAATTTTACATTTTCCCACATTATGCTCCATTTACCAGGTTTTTAGTCACTCATTTAACCTATCTATATCCCTTTGTAGGCTTCTTATGTCCTCTTCACAACTTACTTTCCTGCCCATCCTGGTATCATCAGTAAATTTCACTACCTTTCGTTCAGGTCCTTCATCCAAACAATTTATATAAATTGTAAAGAGTTGTGGCCCTAGCACCGACTCCTGTGGGACACTTGTGACAGCCTGTCAGCTTAAAAAAGACCTACTTAGAGTCATAGAGATGTACAGCATGGAAACAGACCCTCGGTCCAACCCGTCCATGCTGACCAGATATCCCAACCCAATCTCATCCCACCTGCCAGCATCCGGCACATAACCCTCTAATCCCTTCCTATTCATATACCCATCCAAATGCCTCTTAAATGTTGCAATTGTACCAGCCTCCACCACTTCCTCTGGCAGCTCATTCCATATACGTACCACCCTCTGCGTGAAAAAGTTGCCCCTTAGGTCTCTTTTATATCTTTCCACTCACACCCTAAACCTATGCCCTCTAGTTCTGGACTCCGTGACCCCAGGGAAAAGACTTTGTCTATTTA
>NC_057729.1:3231255-3243957 GCF_004010195.1 Chiloscyllium plagiosum | reverse complement strand
TGTATTCCATGAGATCTAACCTTGCTAATCAGTCTCCCATGGGGAACCTTGTTGAATGCCTTACTGAAGTCCATATAGATCACGTCCACTACTCTGCCCTCATCAATCCTCTTTGTTACTTCTTCAAAAAACTCAATCAAGTTTGTGAGATATGATTTCCCACGCACAAAGCCATGTTGACTATCACGGATCAGTCCTTGCCTTTCCAAATACATGTACACCCTGTCCCTCAGGATTCCCTCCAACAACTTGCCTACCACCGAGGTCAGGCTCACCGGTCTTGTCTTTACCACCCTTCTTAAACAGTGGCACCACGTTTGCCAACCTCCAGTCTTCCGGCACCTCACCTGTGACTATCGATGATACAAATATCTCAGCAAGAGGCCCAGCAATCACTTCTTCTCTGCTTCCTGATAGCCAATCTTCTGTCCAAGCCAAAATGTAACCCCTACACCATGAGATTTTAATTTAAGCAATAGCCTCTGATAGCCTATCAATGAAGACTGGAAATCTAAATACAGTATATTCAGTATTTTATCAACAGCATAAGTTGCTTCTTCAAAGAGTTCTAAAATATTAATTAATCATGATTTCCCTTTGACAAAACCATGTTGGCTCTGTCTGATTACCTTGAATGTATCCAAGAGCCTTGTTATAAAATCTTTAATAATGACTTGTAACATTTTCCTATATTTCCATAACATTATCCTTGCTTTTCTATTTGTCTCTGCAATGTCAGATTTTCTTTTTAGATTAGATTCCCTACAGTGTGGAAACAGGCCATTTGGCTCAACTAGTCCACACCGATCCTTCAAAGAGTAACCCACCCAGACTAATTTCCCTCTGGCTAATGCGCCTAGCACTATGGAGCAATTTAGCACGGCCAATCCACTCTGACCTGCACATCTTTGGACTGTGGGAGGAAACCGGAGCACCCGGAGGAAACCCACGCAGATACGGGAAGAATGTGCAAACTCCACACAGACAGTCACCCGAGGCTGGAATCGACCCTGGGTCCCTGGTGCTGTGAGGCAGCAGTGCTAACCATTGAGCCACCGTGCCATCCTAAAGATTTGGTTCCATCATTCAACTGAACATGGGTCATAAATAGTTGAAGTCCCAGCATTGATCCCTGTGATGTTCCACCTGGTCAGTTTTTGGATTTCAAAATGTAACAAACGCTCCTAACTCCCTGTTTCCTGTTACTTAGCGAGTCCTTTATCTATGCTTATGTATCATTCATAATACCTTAGGTTCTGTAATAATTTTTATGCCCTTTGGAAACTCGATTACTCTACTCTGGTTGTCCTTTCTCCCCTTGCCTGTTACATCTTCAAAGAATTAATACATTTGTCAAACTCAATTTCCCAATCACAAAACCATATTGATTCTGCCTGATTGCATTATGGTTTCTGAAGTTCCTGCTATTGCCTCATACCATGCCCGAGGAAGGAGCTGAGCTCCGAAAGCTTGACATTTCAAATAAACCTGTTGGACTATAACTTGATGTTGTTTGATATTTGATCTTGTCCAACTCTGGCATCTCCACATCATTTCCTCTTTAATAACTGATTCTAGCATTTTGTGAATAAGATGTTAGCCTAAGTGGCATGCAGTTTCCTAATTCTGTCTTTCTCCTTTCTTGAGTAGAGGTGTTATATTTGTGATTCTTCAATCATCTGGGATCTTTTCAGGGCCTGGGCATTTTGGGAGATGACAACCAATGCATCCATTATCTCTACAGCCACTTGTTGGAAGACACCAGGAAACAGGCTGGCAGCTGCTTGTCCTTGTCAGTTTTTAGTCCCATCGGTCTTTGCAGTTTGTCATTCTGACCATTACTAGAGAGGAAAAAATAAGGGTGCTCTACTAAAATGCACAGCATTCATAACAAGGTAGATGATTTAAAGGAACAAATAGAGGTAAATGGGCATGATCAAATTGTCATTTTGGAAACTTGGCCACAGCGTGATCAAATCTGGAAACTGAATATTAAAGGATATTTAACATTTGGGAAGGACAGACAAAAAAACAGAGAAGAGGCGATGTGCTGATGATACAGGATGGAGTCAGTATATTAGTAAGGGAGGATCTCATCAGAAAAGCTAGATGTGGAATCTGGGTAAAGCCAAGATATAGCAAGGAGCAGCAAACATTGGTCAGAATTGTTCAAAGGAGAAAGTGAGGTCTGCAGATGCTGGAGATCAGAGCTGGAAATGTGTTGCTGGAAAAGCGCAGCAGGTCAGGCAGCATCCAGGGAACAGGAGAATCGACGTTTTGGGCATAAGCCCTTCTTCAGGAGTGATCATAACCTGATTCCTGAAGAAGGGCTTATGCCCGAAACGTCGATTCTCCTGTTCCCTGGATGCTGCCTGACCTGCTGCGCTTTTCCAGCAACACATTTCCAGAATTGTTCAAAGGCTACCAAACAGTTGTGTTAATGTGGTGCAAGGTATAAATCAAGAAAGTAGAGGTACATGTAGCAACGGTAATGCAGTAATTGTTGGGGACTTCAAACTGCGCATAGATTGGATAAACTTCATGAGTACTGATGCTGTGAAAGATGAATTTCTGGAGTATGTTAGAGGAAGTTTCCTCGAACAGTATGTTGGAGAACTAACTAGGGAACAGGCTATTTTAGATCTAGCATTACATAATGAAAAAGATTAAATTAATAATCTTGTTATAAAATAACTTTTACTGATGAGTGATCATAACCTGGTAGAGTGATATCTTGTGTTTGTAAGTGAGGTACATTAATCTGAACCTAAGGTGTTAACTTTGAATGCAGAAAATTATAACAATATGAGGAGTAAATTGATGAGGTGAATTGGGAAAATACTTTAAGAAGTATGATGGCTGTACATAGGCAATGTATTGCCTCTAAAGAATTATTACATAGTTTTCAACAACTACACAATGTTCCAGTTAGAACCCTTAGAAATAAATCAATTGTAGCTAACAAAGGAAATTAAGGATTGTATATGATTTTAAAAAGTCTACAAATTTGTCAGAAATAATAATAATAAACCTGATGATTGGGAGAATTTTAGAATGCAACAAAGGAGGACCAAGGAACTGATTAAAAAAAGGGAGACGAGAATGTGAATGTAAACCTCTCCACCCTGCAGGCTCCCTGCCTCTATTCCTGATGAAGGGCTTTTGCCCGAAACGTCGATTCTCCTGCTCTCGGATGCTGCCTGACCTGCTGTGCTTTTCCAGCACCACTTTGATCTAAACTGTGAATGTAAACCGGCCAACAACATTTAAATGGACAGTACTATTTCCTTTGGTACGTAAAAAGGAAGTATTTAGCTTAGTCAAATGTAGGTCTACTGCAAGTAGAGCCAGGAGAGTTTATAATGGGCAATAGAGAAATGTTTTTTATTCACGTGTGGGATGTGGGCAGTATTAGCTGGCCAGCAGTTTTATTGCCCGTCCCTAGTTGCCCTTGAGAAGGTGGTGATGAGCTGCTTTCTTGAAGCCTTGCAGTCCATCTGCTGTAGATTGACCCACAATGCCCTGAGGCAGAGAAACTAAATGACTACTTTGTATCTGTCTCCAACAAGAAACACAGAGTACAACCTCCAGAATTCGAAGTCCCGAGGGCTAGGAAGAAAGGAATTGAAGGAAATTAGTATCAGTAACAAGGTTATATTGAAGAATACAATGGCACTCAGGATTGCTAAGTCCCTGGGACTTAATATTTTAAGCCAACAATGTTGAAAGAGGAAGTTATAGAGATAGCAGCTGCATTAACAACCATCTTCCAAAATTCTACAGATTCTGAAATTGTTTCTGCAGTTTGAATGCAACAAGTGTTGGTACTGGGAAGGGGGAAAAGGGGAGAACTACAGACCTGTTAGCTGAGTATCAGGGGAGGGAAAATGCTAGACTCTATTATAAAGGATGGGATAAATAGATGCTTAAATAATCTGATTGGACACATTCAACATGGATTTGTGAATGGGTAATTGTATTTGATGAGATTGTTGCAAGTTTTCTTTGAGGATGTCATTAACAAAGTTGATAAAGGCTGGTTAATTGGCTCTAAGCTTTGTTTCCAGGTCAAGGGTGCAGACTCGTCAGAAATAAGTGCTGCATTTGTAAATTTTGGTCTGGGAGGATGTGCTGCACTGGGAGGTTGGCCAGGTGACTGAGGAGGAGCCTAAGAATTCACTTAGTTTTCAAGGTTAGTTGGGTGGAAAAGCTGGCTGAGGGCTCCAGCACTCTATTACGTTCAAAAATAAAGGTTTAAACAGAAAACATGCCTCCTCTTCTCACCCTTTTGTCCCGTGTACCTCACCCCCAAACCTTTAATTGCCTCCAATGCCAATCTACACCTCACCCAAGGCTCCACTGAGCCCTGACTCCCAAATCCTCCAACCAACGGTTATCCAGGGTGAGCGTTAACCAGGAGGCAAGCTGACAGAAAGTAAAGTTGCCAGCCTCTGGATGATGCCGTTGTTGAAAAAACACACATTAATTGATATAAAAACTCACAATACATCGAAATTGCTTCAACTAATTCTTAATGACAACCAATATTTCGCTCAAGTAATTAACACTGCATATCCACAGCCTCCACCATTGTGAAAGTACTGATTGGGAAATCAGTCATCAGCACAAATCCTCCAATGGTTTTGTGTATCCAGACACTTCTAAATGGCCATCAGTGTGTTATTTTTAATTCATTTTTTTGCTCAGTTTCTTGACAAGTTTGCAAGACCCAAAATGTTTATGTTCTTTTAATGCAAAATGCATGCATTTTCAAAACCACAAAAGGTATTTTACCTCCCCGAAAGGGAAAAACTATAAAACATCCCTCCAGACAGCCCACACCCTTCCCAGGTAATCCCATGAACCCTAATGGCCCATCTATCCCATGGTCCCTCAAAACCCTAATGCCAACTTCATACGTTCTTCCACCCATCATCCTTTCCTCCTTCACCTACCACGCCTACTCATGTAATATCTTAAATGGGTGAAACTTCAGCATCACTCCAGAAACAGTACCTTCCAGGACAAAGTAATGTGCTTGACTGGCACATTATCTAGTAGTTTCAACATTCACTTCCTCACTACCAACACACATTGCAACAATTCACCAAGGTGCCTTAAATGTCATCTTCCACATCTGTGATCTCTAACACCTAGAAGGATTGGGAAACAGATTAATGGGAAGTTCCCCTCCAAGCAATACACTATCCTAACCTGGAACTCTATTGCTATTCTTTCACTGTTGCTGGAAAATCCTGGAACTCCCTGCCTAGAGGCACTGTGGATGTACGTGCAGCCAAGGATTGCAGCAATTCAAAAAGACAGCTCACCACCAGCTTCTCAGGGGTAATTACGGATGGGTAATAAATGCTGGCAGTGAGGTCCATGCCCCATGATTGAAAAAAAATGTACAAGTACCCACGCACATAGTAAGGAATATAGTTCTAGTACTTACATTTTTATAATTGCAGACTGCACTCCATTGGTAAAAGCACTATTATTCACAAATCACATTTGAGATTTCTTGACACTTAGAGTCATAGAGATATACAGCATAAAAGAAAGTCTTTTTGCCCATCACATCCAAGCTGTCCAAAGTAAGCACCTGTTCTAATCCCATTTTCCAGCAGGCAACCCGTAGCCGTGTGTGCCGTGACGTAGCAAGTACACATCTAAATGCTTTGTAGATGTAGTGAGGGTTTCTTACAGGTTTCCAGATTCCTACCATCCTCTGGGTGAAAAGGTATTTAATCCTCCTGCACCTAACCTTAACTCTAAGCCCCCAGTCACTGATCCCTCCATCAGGGGGAGAGGTTTCTTCCTGACCATCCCATTTATGCCCCTTATAATTTTGTAAGCTTCTATCAGGTCTTCGTTCTTCCTTTGATATTCAAGTGAAAACAAGCCAAATTTGTCCAATCTCTTGTAGCGCATACCCTCCATACCAGACAACATCCTAGTAAACTTACTACTGTACTCTCTCCAAAACCTCCACAACCTTCTGGTAGTGTAGCAATCAGACCTGAATATTCCAAATGTGGCCTAACTAAAGTTATCAAAGCTGCAACATGACTTGCCTATTTTTATACTCTATGGCCCGACCAATGAAGGCAAGCATGCCATATTCCTTCTGGACCACATCATCACGACAGTTGCCACTTCCAAGGATCTATGGACCAGCACACTTTGATTCCTTTGTACGTTAACGCTTCTAAGTCACATGACTGACCATCTTCCTTTCCTTTGATGTATCTCCGCCCAAACTGACTAATCCTTGATCTTCCAAGCCAAGATTATTTATTACTAATTTACTGAGAGCATCCTGTATTACCAGAGCTAAACCATATCCTTCTCTTCCTGAAATGTCAAAAATCCTTGAATATTCCTGTTCCAGCCATGCCCACCTTTACAAAATGTCTCTGAAAATGCTATTATAGTCATAAATTGGCACAGCTCAAGTATTGCCGAAAAAGACATATTTTATAGAATCTTTTCATCTTTCACTCAAGAGGATAATTTACAAGAATACCAATTCAAGGGGGAAAACCAACATTTATAGCGTATGAGAGAAGAGCACTGAATGGCACGGTGCCTCAGTGGTTAGCATTGCTACCTCAGAGTGGTTCAATTTTAGCCCAGCCTCGGGCAGCTGTATGGAGTTTGCATGTTCTCCCTGTGTCTGTATGGGTTCCCTCTGGTAATTTCTTTTTTACCCATAGTCCAAAAATGTGTAGGTTAGGTGGATTGGCGATGCTAAATTACAATCGGTGGATTAGCCATGGGAAATGCAGGCATAGTGCAAGGGTGGGATGCTCTTCTGAGAATCAGTGTGGACTTGTAGGGCTGAATGGCCTGTTTCCACACTGTGGGGATTCTGTGAAAGATTGGTAAGTGGACTCTGATTGGTAGAGGTGTTGCCATGGAGAATGTGCCAATCGATGATTAATAGCCAGGCTTTGTTTAAATTTTAAACCAGGCAGAATTATTCTGATGAGTCAGGCATTGCCTGAGAAACTAACTAGCAGAATGGAACTGTCCAATAAGAGACAGGTGAGAAAATTCTTATATGCAGTTTCAGATTCGAATGTAGCAGACATATCATTGACATACCAGAAAGATACAAGGGGTAGCAGGTTAGGTGTAGGTCCAACAAAAGCACATTTCTTATGAAATCTGACAAAGATGTTTATGAGAGTTGTGTTTAGTGGCAATGCAATGGCAACACCATCTATTTAGGCAAACTTGGTGTCATAACTGAACTCAACTGTCCTGGAAGATGAAATTGTGTGATAGGGACGTGGAGAGTTCCTCACCTGATATTACAGTGAAATTTGGTGTCAATGGTACTTAAAAAAAGACATTTGCAAATCGTTCCAGACAAGGAACCTGAAACCCTGTCTCATGATTTTTGTAATGTAATAATTGTTGCAATAGTCATTAATATCAATGAACAGTTTAATAATCAATTCGAGATCAGAATGTGCTCCAGTTCAGAGCTTGTTTAAAGAAATTGTCCATTCACAAATTCTGGACAAATTCTCTTGACAGGAAAGCTTCTAACATTCTTGTCCAGATCAAGGAGCACAACAGAACCATCCATGGATGCCAGTAATGAGATCACTAAGCGAGACTATAACCAAACATTACGGATGATTAATTAGGTCAATGATACCATCAGTTCCCCGAATGTAGCCACACTTCCTGCAGGAACTGACACATACCCATGCAGCCCCAGGATCTTGGCTACTTCCAGCTGCAGCCCTTCCTTGTTTCTGAGCTGATCCAGTTGTTCTTGAACCCTTTCAATTAATTCTCCAGACGGGCCTTTCTATTCCAAAGTGAATTCTGCCCATGGGGGGAACCTCAGTTTCTGACTGTCACGCACACTGTGCCCAGCTTTGTGATGATATCGCTGCAGTTTGGAGGTTTCAGTCCAGTCTGGTGGGCCTTTACTGATCTGTAATCCAACTTGACTCGCCTCTAGTTTGTAGAAGTGTTAGTCAGAATTGACCAAACTATTGCTGCTGTTGTTGTTGGGGATCATGACCTGAAATGGCTGATATGTCAATGTGTAATTGTTGCTATCATTGTTGTCCCAGAATTCTACTCCATTGGCTGTGTACTTGATTGCAAACTGAACAGAGGAGCCTGGCTTCAAAATATGAAATGATAGGTTCAGTATGAAGGCAAAGCGGTCTTTTTTATCTTCAATGCTGTTTTCAAAGAAAGCTGGTACATCAGTGAAAAGGTTCCAGTCAGTGCAGGTGTAACGCACTGTGACCTCCTTATGGTATGCCAGGTTTAGGACCAAGATGGTGCCACTGATCACCAAGTCTGACTCCATCACTGTCTCCAGGCACACCTTCTGCCTGCTCACTCGTTCATCAAAATTGACATCGTCCTTGGGATTGGTGAATTCCTTTTTAAAGCTCTGTACCCAGGCGAGCTGTGCAGTGGGAGGTGTGGAATGGAGATTAGCTAAAACGTACTCAGGCACAGTTGGCTCCACTGTCGCGTCAAAGCTGTGAATTTCAGTCAACTGTAATCCCACCGAGTCAGCAAAGTGCACTTGAACATGTCCATTTTTCCTCTCCGCTTTCTTTTTCGGGGCGCCGGGGCAGGATTTTCCTTGTTTCCACACAGTTGCTCGTGATGGTGAGTCTTTTTTCCCTGGATTGAGGTGGGATCCATCTGGTGAACTGTGCTGACCATGCAGTGTGCTAAACCCATCCAACTGCACACTATCATACAAGCCTGAGATGTAGCTCAGGTTTCGAGTGAGTGTAATGAAGATCTGTCTCGCTAAGCCTGTGTTCTCGGCAAGTACAGGCTGTGCCCAGGGTTCCAGCCCCACATCCTGGCACTTGAGAGGCTGCCTGAGTTGCTTACTGCTCCAATTCCCAGCCAAAGGCAAATGGAGACACTGCTCTGACCTCTTGTCCCAGGGCAACAGCGATTGGAAATACTGTGCTGATCTCACATCCCGAAATACAGTCGGCCTGACGAACTGTTTTGATTTGGAGCCTCTGTACACAGCTGACCGAGTATCTAGCTTCACTTGGAAGGCTGTGCCAACAACCAGCTCTGACTGTTCTGGCTTCACGTTCAAATCCACAACACTGCCAATCCTTGCACTGGGCGTCAGATGCAAACTTTGCTGCTCTGTCTCCTCAGAGCCTCTCCCATTACTCAGGACAGGCAGCCCTGCCTCCTCAGACCCTTTACCGAGCCGATCTGTACCAAACTGCACCTGCGTTTCTAATCCTGACTTGGAGCTACAAAAGGATTGGGTGTCTTGCTGGAATCCAGCACCTTCTCCCAGTACAGACTGGGTGCCCTGCCCGATTCCAGCAGCCTCTCCCAGTACAGACTGGGTGCCCTGTCCGATTCCAGCAGCCTCTCCCATTACAGGCTGGGTGCCCTGCCCAATTCCAGCAGCCCCTCCCACTACAGACTGGGTGCCCTGCCCGATTCCAGCAGCCCCTCCCAGTACACACTGGGAGCCCTGTCCGATTCCAGCAGACCCTCCCAGTACAGACTGGGTGCCCTGCCCGATTCCAGCTGCCTCTCCCATTACAGACTGGGTGCCCTGCCCAAGTCCAGCAGCCCCTCCCAGTACAGACTGGGTGCCCTGCCTGATTCCAGCAGCCTCTCCCAGTACAGACTGGGTGCCCTGCCCGATTCCAGCAGCCCCTCCCAGTACAGACTGGGTGCCCTGCCCAATTCCAGCAGCCTCTCCCAGTACAGACTGGCTGCCCTGCCCGATTCCAGCAGCCCCTCCCAGTACAGACTGGGTGCCCTGCCCAATTCCAGCAGCCTCTCCGAGTACAGACTGGGTGCCCTGGCTCCAGTCAGACACAGTAATTGTTTTTTCAGATCGGAAATCACGAAGCTGCTGTTCATTTGGTACTGAATCAGACTCGAAGATTATTGGTGTGACATTTTGTTCACATTTTGATGGAGCAGTGAACACTGTCAGGCGACTCATGTCTGAACTCAGCACTTTACCCAGAGAAGACCGAGCACCTTCCTCTGACCCAGCACCCTTACCCAGGACAGGGTGGGTGCCCTGCTCTATCCCAGCACCCTTACCCAGGACAGGGTGGGTGCCCTGCTCTGACCCAGCACCCTTACCCAGGACAGGGTGGGTGCCCTGCTCTGACCCAGCACCCTTACCCAGGACAGAGTGGGTGCCCTGCTCTGACCCAGCATCCTTACCCAGGTCAGAGTGGGTGCCCTGTTCTGACCCAGCACCCTTACCCAGGACAGAGTGGGTGCCCTGCTCTATCCCAGCACCCTTACCCAGGACAGAGTGGGTGCCCTGTTCTGACCCAGCACCCTTACCCAGGACAGAGTGGGTGCCCTGTTCCTGCCCAGCAACCTTACCCAGGACAGAGTGGGTGCCCTGCTCTATCCCAGCACTCTTACCCAGGACAGACTGGGTGCCCTGCTCTGACCCAGCACCCTTACCCAGGACAGAGTGGGTGCCCTGCTCTATCCCAGCACCCTTACCCAGGACAGGGTGGGTGCCCTGCTCTATCCCAGCACCCTTACCCAGGACAGACTGGGTGCCCTGCTCTATCCCAGCACCATTACCCAGGACAGAGTGGGTGCCCTGCTCTGACCCAGCACCTTTACCCAGGACAGAGTGGGTGCCCTGCTCTATCCCAGCACCCTTACCCAGGACAGAGTGGGTGCCCTGCTCTGACCCAGCACCCTTACCCAGGACAGAGTGGGTGCCCTGCTCTATCCCAGCACCCTTACCCAGGACAGAGTGGGTGGCCTGCTCTGACCCAGCACCCTTACCTAGGACAGAGTGGGTGCCCTGCTCTGACCCAGCACCCTTACCCAGGACAGAGTGGGTGCCCTGCTCTATCCCAGCACCCTTATCCAGAACAGAGTGGATGCCCTGCTCTGACCAAGCACCCTTACCCAGGACAGAGTGGGTGCCATGCTCTATCCCAGCACCCTTACCCAGGACAGAGTGGGTGCCCTGTTCCTGCCCAGCACCCTTACCCAGGACAGGGTGGGTGCCCTGCTCTATCCCAGCACCCTTACCCAGGACAGAGTGGGTACCCTGCTCTGACCCAGCACCCTTACCCAGGACAGAGTGGGTGCCCTGTTCCTGCCCAGCACCCTTACCCAGGACAGGGTGGGTGCCCTGCTCTATCCCAGCACCCTTACCCAGGACAGAGTGGGTGCCCTGCTCTATCCCAGCACCCTTACCCAGGACAGAGTGGGTGCCCTGCTCTGACCCAGCACCCTTA
Organism: Chiloscyllium plagiosum; assembly: GCF_004010195.1. Lineage (NCBI taxonomy): Eukaryota > Metazoa > Chordata > Chondrichthyes > Orectolobiformes > Hemiscylliidae > Chiloscyllium > Chiloscyllium plagiosum. The sequence continues at coordinate 3,232,690 of NC_057729.1, read as the reverse complement.
CCCAGGACAGAGTGAGTGCCCTGCTCTATCCCAGCACCCTTACCCAGGACAGAGTGGGTGCCCTGCTCTATCCTAGCACCCTTACCCAGGACAGAGTGGGTGTCCTGCTCTATCCCAGCACCCTTACCCAGGACAGAGTGAGTGCCCTGCTCTGACCCAGCACCCTTACCCAGGACAAGGTGGGTGCCCTGCTCTATCCCAACACCCTTACCCAGGACAGACTGGGTGCCCTGCTCTGACCCAGCACCCTTACCCAGGACAGGGTGGGTGCCCTGCTCTATCCCAGCACCCTTACCCAGGACAGTGTGGGTGCCCTGCTCTATCCCAGCACCCTTACCCAGGACAGTGTGGGTGCCCTGCTCTATCCCAGCACCCTTACCCAGGACAGTGTGGGTGCCCTGCTCTATCCCAGCACCCTTACCCAGGACAGTGTGGGTGCCCTGCTCTATCCCAGCACCCTTACCCAGGACAGTGTGGGTGCCCTGCTCTATCCCAGCACCCTTACCCAGGACAGTGTGGGTGCCCTGCTCTATCCCAGCACCCTTACCCAGGACAGTGTGGGTGCCCTGCTCTATCCCAGCACCCTTACCCAGGACAGATTGGGTGCCCTGCTCTATCCCAGCACCCTTACCCAGGACAGAGTGGGTGCCCTGCTCTGACCCAGCACCCTTACCCAGGACAGACTGGGTGCCCTGCTCTATCCCAGCACCCTTACCCAGGACAAGGTGGGTGCCCTGCTCTGACCCAGCACCCTTACCCAGGACAGATTGGGTGCCCTGCTCTATCCCAGCACCCTTACCCAGGACAGAGTGGGTGCCCTGCTCTGACCGAGATTCTCCCGCTGCTGGCTGCAGTTTTATCCCTTTCTTCCAGCCCAGGACCTGCTGGATCTGGTCTTTGAAGCCTGTGCAGCGATTGGCAGGGGCAGCCCGAGCCTCTGGCACAGGCATTGGGCGCCCCTGGATGGTGTTGTCACCCAGACTCTGGGAAGCTGCTGCCATTCACGGTGTGGCCATGAGGTGGTGCTGGGGTTCCGCGGCAGAGCTGCTGCTGCCCCGGCTCTGACCACAGGTGGCGCTGGCGGCACCCCTCCGTCACCTCGTCCTTTGTGAAGCCAACCGTGGGACGTCAGCACTTCACTGTTAAAGGGATCAGCTCCTGCTGTTAAAGGCGTTAGAGCTGAGCCGACAGTTTCCTTCCAAGGAAACATAAGCAGGAGTGGGGCAGGGAGATAGTCCCCTTGATCTGGAGCTAGACTCAACTCCTCTGCTCCTGGTAGAATTTGTACCAGTCCATCCCATTGCATTGGCTCTGTTGCAAAAATTACAAGACATACCCTCCTATCCACCGAGATCTACTGAACTTAATTTGTTATAGAGTCATAGAGATGTACAGCATGGAAACAGACCCTTCGGTCCAAACCGTCCATGCCGAC
>NC_057729.1:3230618-3231184 GCF_004010195.1 Chiloscyllium plagiosum | reverse complement strand
CATATACCCATCCAAATGCCTCTTAAATGTTGTAATTGTACCAGCCTCCACCCTCTGGCAGCTCATTCCATACACGTACCACCCTCCGTGTGAAGACGTTGCCCCTTAGGTCTCTTTTATATCCCCTCTCACCCTAAACCTATGCCCTCTAGTTCTGGACTCCCCGACCCCAGGGAAAAGACTTTGTCTATTTATCCCATCCGTGCCCCTCATGATATTGTAAACCTCTATAATGTCACCTCTCAGCCTCCAACGCTCCAGGGAAAACAGCCCCAGCCTGTTCAGCCTCTCCCTGTAGCTCAAATCCTCCAACCCTGGCAACATCCTTGTAAATCTTTTCTGAATCCTTTCAAGTTTCACAACATCTTTCCGATAGGAAGGAGACCAGCAATATTCCAACAGTGGCCTAACCAATGTCCTGTACAACCGCAACATGACCTCCCAACTCCTGTACCCAATAAAAGAAAGCATACCAAACGCCTTCTTCACTATCCTATCTACCTGCGACTCCACTTTCAAGGAGCTATGAACCTGCACTCCAAGGTCTCTTTGTTCAGCAACACTCC
>NC_057729.1:3216608-3228101 GCF_004010195.1 Chiloscyllium plagiosum | reverse complement strand
TAGCTCGTAGCACTGGGAGTAATCCAGATATTACTACCCTTGAGGACCTCCTGTTTAAATTTCTGCCTAACTCTCTGTAATCTCCCTTCAGAGTCTCAACCTTTTCCCTTCCAATGTCGTTGGTTCCAATGTGGACAATGACCTCCTGCTGTCCCTTCTCCCCCATGAGAACATTCTTCACCCTCTCTGAGACATCTTTGATCCTGGCACCAGGGGAACAACACACCATTCTGATTTTTTCTCTGCTGGCCACAGAAACGTCTGTCTGTACCTCGGACCACAAAATCCCCTAACTCAATTGATCTCTTGGAATCCGACGTACCCCTCATTGCATTAGAGCCAGTCTCAATACCAGAAACTTGGCTGTTTGTGCTACGTTCCCCTGAGAATCCATCACCCCCTACATTTTCCAAAACAGCATACCTGTTTGAAATGGGGATAGCCACAAAAGGCTCCTGCCTTAGGTGCCTACTTCTCTTACCCTTCCTGGAGTTAACCCATCTATGTGACTGTATCTGAGACTTTCCCCCCTTCCCATAACTGCCATCCATCATATACTGTTGCTGTTGCAAATTCCTCATCGCTTCTATCTGTCTCTCCAACCGATCCACTCGATCTGATAGGATTCGCATCCAACAGCATTTATGGCAGATATAATCCGCAGTAACCCTTAAACTCTCTTTAAACTCCCACATCTGACAAGAAGTACATATCACTGCAAAGGCCATTTTTGCTCCTTCACAATCTACAGACCCAGAAAATAACACCGTCTTGTTCCTCTACAAACACTGCCCCAGGTTAAATTAATAGCTATGGCTTATATATTAAGTTTAATCAAGAGACTTATCTCCAAAAACATATACTCAAGAAAGAATCCACTGTACTCACTGCTGCAGCCTTTCTCTTGGACAGACTTAAAACAACAATTAACTTATCAGATTCTGTGTTGTGAACTTCGCCCAACAGTTCCTCCAAGATTAGTTGTGAATTTCACTGTTTGTTAATTTTCCCAGATGCACTCCGATGTCCAGCGATACACAAATTCAAACAGCAAAGACAGTAACTCTGCAGGTTCTCTCTCTCTCTCTCTCTCTCTCCTGCACTGATCTCACCATGTGCTTCCTTTGTCTGTTTTTCTCCCTTTTAAACTGCTGTTGTTTTGACTTTTTTTTCCAAAGTTCCAAAACAATGCAACAGCATATAAAACAGTAATTGCTGCTCCTGGAATTCGAGGACATCACCTCCAACACCTAAAATACCTCGAAAAAAGGAGCAACTCTTCCAGCCAGAAATGTTTCGTTATCATGTTAATTGTTTCTTGAAGTGTCATTCTCATTTCTTTAGTTTACTCTTCCTCTGCACCCTCACTATGTTCAACTTAGAGACTGTGTCTTATCCAGCCAATTCTTCCCTCAGGAGCCAAGTTGCAAGGAAATCTCTATCCATTGGTAAGGGATCAGATTGGAGGAGGACCCTCAGTAGGGTGGCAGGTAGAATCCAAGTTTTCGGCGAAAAAATTGAAAGTCACATTCCCAAAGGATGTATCATCCTCTTTGAAATCGATTCCCATTCACGTGTATAAGTAATGTAATCCTTCATCTCACTGGTTCCTGTCTCTGATGAAAAATTTTGTTTTTGGTTCACTGGATGTGAGTATCCCTGGACAGGCGAGATTTGCTAAAAAAAACCCTTGAAGAGATAATAGTGTGTTGCCTTCTTAAGCAGCTGCAATGTTTGTGATCTAACAGCACCAACCATGCAGTCATCGAGTCGAACTAGTCCACGCCGACCATATTCCCAAACTAAACTAGTCCCACCTGCTCATGCTTGGCCCATATTTGGCCAATGTGTTGCTGGAAAAGCGCAGCAGGTCAGGCAGCATCCAGGGAACAGGAGAATCGACGTTTCGGGCATAAGCCCTTCCTCATTCCTGAAGAAGGGCTTATGCCCGAAACGTCGATTCTCCTGTTCCCTGGACGCTGCCTGACCTGCTGCGCTTTTCCAGCAACACATTTCCAGCTCTGATCTCCAGCATCTGCAGACCTCACTTTCTCCTCCATATTTGGCCAAACCTTTCCTATCCATGAACTTATCCAAATGTCTTTTAAATGTATCTACATCCACCCACTTCCTCCGGCATCTCATTTCACACATTAACCACTCTCTGTGTAAAAACGTTGCCCCTCTCATGTCCTTACTAAAATCTTTCTCTCCTCACCTTAAAAGTATACCCCTAGTTTTGAAATTCCCCCACCCTACAGAAAAGACACTTTATATTGACCTCATTTTATTAACTTAAAATCATGAGGGATATAGAGGGATTTTAGTTAAAATTTTAAGTTAAGCCAAATTTTAAGTTAGGCGGCACGGTGGGCACAGTGGTTAGCACTGCTGCCTCACAGCGCCTGAGACCCGGGTTCAATTCCCGCCTCAGGCGACTGACTGTGTGGAGTTTGCACATTCTCCCCGTGTCTGCGTGGGTTTTCTCCGGGTGCTCCGGTTTCCTCCCACAGTCCAAAGATATGCAGGTCAGGTGAATTGACCATGCTAAATTGCCCATAGTGTTAGGTAAGGGGTAAATGTAGGGGTCTGGGTGGGTTGCGCTTCGGCGGGTCGGTGTGGACTTGTTGGGCCGAAGGGCCTGTTTCCACGCTGTAATCTAATCTAATCTAATCAAGTTAAAAAGTAGGACCTCAGAGAGGTAGTAATCTCAGGATTGCTACCAGTGCCACGTGCCAGTCAGAGCAGAAATGGAAGAATAGGCAGGATGAATGCTTGGCTTGAGAGATGGTGCACAAAGCAGGGGTTCAGATTTTTGGACCATTGGGACTGCTTCTGGGGATGATGGGAGTATTACAAATTGGACACCTGGCTGGACTGGAACCTATATCCTTGGGGCTGCTTTTGGTCACACTGTTGGGGAGGGTTTAAACTAAGGTGGCAGGGGATGGAAACAAAATGAGGAGGTTAGTGGACATGAAGGAGGTAGCAACTGAAACCTGTAAGGAATTAGATAATGAAGTCAGTGTGACTAAGGGGAAGGGCAGGCAGGGAGCAGATGATGACGTAAAGTGACTGCTGGTCTGAGTTGCATTTGTTTTAATGTGACAAGTATAGTAGGTAAGATAGATGAACTTAGGGCTTGGATTAGTACCTGGGAGTATAATATTATTGCTATTACTGAGACTTGGTTGAGGGAAGGGCATGATTGGCAACTAAATATTCCAGGATATCGATGCTTCAGGCGGGATAGAGAGGAAGATAAAAGGGGTGGAGGAGTTGCATTACTGGTCAGAGAGGATATCACAGCTGTGCTGAGGAGGGCACTATGGAGGACTCGAGCAGTGAGGCAATATGGGCAGAGCTCAGACATAGGAAGGGTACAGTAACAATGTTGGGGCTGTACTACAGTGAGCATGAGATAGAGGTACAAATATGTAAACAGACTATGGAAAGAGCAACAGGGTGGTAGTGATGGGAGATTTTAATTTTCCCAACACTGCCAGGGCAAAGGCCCTTCATCAGGAATGAGGCTTTTGCCTGAAACGTTGATTTTCCTGCTCCTCGGATGCTGCCTGACCTCCTGGGCTTTTCCAGCACCACTCTAATCTTGACTCTAATCTCCAGCATCTGCAGTACCCATTCTGCCCTGGGATTCACTTAATGTTAGAGGTCTAGATGGAACAGAGTTTGTGAAGAGCATCCAGGAGGGTTTTCTAGAACAGTATATAAAAAGTCCAATTCAGGAATAGACCAAACTGGATCTAGTGTAGGGGAATGAGCCCGGTCAGGTGGTTGAAGTTTCAATAGGGGATTACTTTGTGAATAGTGATCACAGTTCTGTATGTTTTAGAATATTCATGGACAAAGATGAGAGTGGTCCTAAATGAAGAGTGCTAAATTGGGAGAAGGCAAACTATAGCAAAATTCAACAAAAGCTGGGAAACATGGATTGAGCGCAGCTGTTTGAATGTAAATCCACATTTGATATGTGGGAGGCTTTTAAACAGAGTTTGACTACTGGTCAGGAGCGATATGTTCCTGTGAAAATGAGGAATAGAAATGGCAAGATTAGGGAACCATGGATGACAGGTGAAATTGTGAGACTAGCTAAGAGGAAAAATAAGGTGTGCATAAGATCTAGGTGACTGAAATCAGACGAAGCTTTGGAAGAATCTCGGGAATGTGGGACCAATCTGAAACGAGGAATGAAGAGGGCTAAAAGAGGTCATGAGTTATCTTTAGCAAACAGGGTTAAGGAAAATCCCAAAGCCTTTTATTCATATATAAGGAGCAAGAGGGTAACTAGAGAAAGGGTTGGGCCACTCAAGGACAAAGGAGGAAAGTTATGCATGGAGTCAGAGAAAATGGGTGTGATTCTTAATGAGTACTTTGCATCGGTACTCATCGAGGAGAGGGACATGATGAATGTTGATGTTAGGGGTAGATGTTTGATTACTCTAGGTCAAGTTAGCATAACGAGGGAGGAAGTGTTGGGTATTCTAAAAGGCATTAAGATGGACAAGTCCCCAGATCTAGAAGTATCCCAGGTTACTGAGGGAAGCGAAAGAGGAAATAGCTGGGGCCTTAACAGGTATCTTTTCAGCATCCTTGAACACGAGTGAGGTCCTAGAGAACTGGAGAATTGCTAATGTTGTCCCCTTGTTTAAGAAGGGGAGCGGGGATAATCCAGGTAATTACAGACCAGTGAGCCTGATGTCAGTGGTAGGGAAGCTACTGGAGAAGATACTGAGGGATAGGATCTATTCCATTTGGAAGATAATGGGCTTATCAGTGATAGGCAGCATGGTTTTGTGCAGGGAAGATCATGTCTTACCAACTTAATAGAATTCTTTGAGGAAGTAATAAAGTTGATTGATGAGGGAAGGGCTGTAGATGTCATATACATGGACTTCAGTAAGGTGTTTGATAAGGTTCCCCATGGAAGGCTGATAGAGAAGGTGAAGTCGCATCAGGTCCAGGATGTACAATCTAAATGGATAGATAATTGGCTGGGTAACAGGAGACAGAGAGTAGTAATGGAAGGGAACTTCTCAAACTGGAGACCTGTGACCATGGTGTTCCACAAGGATCCGAGTTGGCACCACTGTTATTTGTGATATACATAAATGATCTGGAGGAAGGTATAGGTGGTCTGATTAGCAAGTTTGCAGATGACACCAAGATTGTTGTAATAGCAGATAGTGAAGGGGACTGTCAGAGAATACAGCAGAATATGGATAGATTGGAGAGTTGGGCAGAGAAATGGCAGATGGAGTTCAATCGGGCAAATGCATTTTGGAAGATCCAATTCAAGAGTGAACTATCCAGTAAATGGAAAAGTCCTGGGGAAAACTGATGTACAAAGAGATCTGGGTGTTCAGGTCCATTGTTCTCTGAAGGTAGCAATAGGGGTCAATAGAGTGGTCAAGAAGGCATACAGCATGCTTTCTTTCATCAGACAGGATATTGAGTACAAGAGTTGGCAGGTCATGTTAGAGTTGTATTAGACTTTGGTTTGGCCACATTTGGAATACTGTGTACAGTTCTGGTCACAAAGAATGTGGATGCTTTGGACAGAGTGCAGAGGAGGTTCACCAGGATGTTGCCTGGTATGGAGGGTGCTAGCTATGAAGAGAGGTTGAGTAGATTAGGATTATTTTCATTACAAAGACAGAGATTGAAAGGGGACCTGATTGTGGTCTACAAAATCATGCAAGGTATAGACAGGATGGATAGCAAGAAGCTTTTTCTCAGAGTGTGGTCTCAATTACTAGGGGTCATGAGTTCAAAGTGAGGGGGGAAATGTTTAGGGGAGATATACGGGGAAAGTTCTTTACGCAGAGGGTGGTGGGGGCCTGGAATGTGTTGCCAGCGGAGGTGGTAGAGGCGGGCACGATAGCATCATTTAAGATCTATCTAGGGATCTGGATTGGCACAGGCTTGGCGGGCTGAAGGGCCTGTTCTTGCGCTATAATTTTCTTTGTTCCTTGTTATAAACCACTAGACGATCACTCCTCCTATGCTCCAGTGAAAAAAGTCAGCTCATTTTTATAACTCAAAACCTCTATTCTCAGCAGCATCCTGGTAAATCTTTTCTGAACCATCTCTGGTTTAATAATATCCTTTCTATATCAGGGCGATCAGAGCTGCACACAGTACTCCAGAACAGTCCTGTACAACCTTAGCCTTACGTCCCAGCTCCCATACTCAAAGGTCTGATGACACCGAAGGATCAGTAATGTGTTTCCAAACCGGGATGGTGATGGCTTGGAGGGGGACTTGCAGATGCTATTGTTCCCATGGATCTGCTGCTTTTGTCGATTCAGGAAATAAAGATCACAAGTTTGGAAAACACTGTCAAAGAAGCCTTGTTGAATCTCTGCACAACATCTTGTAGACATTACAGATTGCTGCTCCTGAGCATTGGCGGTGGAAGGTTTGTAGATGTAGTGTCAGCCAAGCTGGTTGCTTTTTTCTGGGTAGTGTTGAGCTTCTTGAATGTTGTTGGATTAACTCTCATCCAGGCAACCTCTTAGTTGTACCTTGCAGATGGTGGACAGGCTTTGCAGAGTCAGGAAGTGAGTTACTTGTTGTAGGGGTCCTGGCCACTGACCTGTTCTTGTAGCCACTGTTATTTATATGGCTAGTCCAGTTCAGTTTCTGGTCAAGAGTAACCCCCAGGATGTTGACAGTGGGGAATTTAGTGATGGTAAAGCTATTTAACATTAAGTTACAATGGTTACTCTCTCTTGTAGTCTAGATACCCTCAAATCTGCATTCCCACATGCACTGACCTGGAATTCTGGTTTAGTCCTGTAATATTGCTACTATTGCACTGCGTCCCTTAAGAGTTGTGGGGCTGAATAGGATGAGTGGAATTTGAGTTCACACCCTTTGAAAGGGAACAGGTTACATCAGGTTTCAGCAAGGCAAGGAATAACAATCCTTATATCTGGTGCCTTAGATCATGCGGCCACTTGGGAAGTTCACTATAACTCCTCTCCCACAACTCTATGCTCACAACATAAAAAAGGAAAACGTTTTCCAGTTCCAAAGATTTTCAATTAAAGACTTTATCTATATCAGGTTTTACTCAAAAAGATTTATCAACCCAAATTTCTTAATAAACACAAATATGGACTTATTATCAAAATACAACTTATAGATGCAATACTTGGTTGAAATTTGGGGTTAATGATATAAAAGTATAAGGGATTCATTCTATAATTATCCCTACAACACACATACACATGAGGAAGATAAAATAAAAATTATTTTGGCCTTCTGAATAAAAATAAAAGCTTTGGCCAATAGGCTGTTTGTGAAGCTAAAAGTATAAAGTATTCCAAGGTCTGTTGCTCTGATATTCTGGCATGTGTGGTCAATTATGAATGGTTTTCTCTGAACTCTTGCAATCACAACTTGCTCTGAAACTATGATCTCCAGGTGTTCTTTCAGTCACTCGCTCAAAAGAACAAGTAGGCTTCCACCTTGAATTAAACAAGAGCATTTTCTTTTCAGAAATTGGAGTGATCAGATTGCCAGCTTGTTCTTAGCAGACTTTCCTCCATTTAGCTAGATCAACCAAACACCTTCTCCAAGTCAGTCACTGTTCAATAAACAGCCCCAGCAGATTCTACAGCAAAGCGAGTAGTGACTATCAATCTTGTGATTTCTCAGAAGTCTTGTTAAAATATTTTTCTCATGTCTACAGTGAGCTTGAATTTACCTTGTTTAAAGAAGCCACTGCAGGTATGTCCATAAAACTTGAAATAATTTAATTGGAGCAAAGCTGTGATGAGATGAGGAGCTGAGTGGCCCCGACAGAACCCAAACTGAGCCGGTTATTGCTCAGCAAGTACCATTTGATTGCAAGTAATTCAATTGAAGGTTAATGCTTAGCAGTTCATATCAGAAACACAAATTTCTGTGTCTTTCATAACATTCCTGGAGTCAAAAGAGAGACAGTACTTTAGAGAGGTCAAAATCATTTTGTTTTCAAAGGTTTTTATGTCAAGTTTTGATTACTCACTCCCATTCTAAAAATGAACCTTATGACCAGCGGAAGATTGAAATTACAACGTGAACCTGCATTACTGAGGAATGATGTTAGCACTTTAATTAATATATGGAAGCAGGATAAGAAACAAAGATTTTTGAGAATTGGAGCTTAATGATTTGAACACGAATGATGGTTTGGACAGATTGTTAATTGCCATGGATTAAAAAGATGATCTACTAGTTTATCATGAGGCATTGTCGGATTTTGACAAATTTTGAAAGACTAAGGGCAGTATTACAGAAGAATATGTACTGAAATTCAGTAGATTGTATGCAAACTAGCAGAAATTTCATTTGAAAATTCCCAATCCATGTTGGCATTTAGATTATGGGTCTGCGACGAAATATCAAACACAGTTGGACTTTTGATGGAAGATACCCTTGTGCTTTAACATACGCTGATGGTACAAACGCTGGAAGAACAAAAATATTTTTAGCAAAGCAATGTTTCGTGGAACTTTCATAGCACAAAAAGGGTAATTGGTTATATGACAGAAAATGGAAGACCTAACTTGTGAGATCATCTGAATACAGGTTACAGGTGACATAATGGAAGGAGAACCGTAACTGATAGACATGAGGACAAAAATACTGCTGATAACTTTGAGATGCAAAGAGACATTTGAGATCTACAATAAGGGAACACACACTAGAAATGTAATATTGTCCTCATTTTCAATTTATCCAGTATATATATATATATATATATATATATATGTGCTTCCCAAATTCTCCATTGCTTTCTTCCTCAGCAATGTTACCTACTTTAAATATCATTTTAATCTCAGTCAGTCTTTCTTGCGACAAAGTGAAGATTCAAGATTCTTTAAAATGTCAGGTGGCTCAGTTATTTTTCTGCTTTTAGTTGTTGATCTTGCCAAGGTGTGTGACTTTTGACTTTCAAATGTGTTCATCCAGGACCTTGCAGTTCAATTAAAAAGGCTTTTAATTCTGTTTCAGTCATTTTACCTTGTCAAATAGTATGCTAACATCAGCCCCAATGTCTCAGTCAAACATCACAGAACATCCTTGTGCTTCAAGATTTATTGACCCGCATTTGCTGTCTTGGTCATCAATCTCTCCAAGGATGTCTGGCCTCGATGGCTGTGTTTAGAATTATATTGTCATTTATCTCCATTATTGGCAGGTCCAGAATTCTAAATTCTTTTGGAATGAATTCACCACTGTTGCGGCATTCAGATCTGCGGCTGGGCATCAGCCACAATTAGGTGCCTTGTTCTCACTTCATCAGAAACATTTCAAGTTGGCAATTCACTGCCTTTCTCCATTTTTGGCGGGTTTGTTTGGCCAGGCCCTTCCAGTTTTCAATCTATAAATTGCGTGGACTTGCTTGGCTATGGAGCCTTGGACTCTTCAAGATCTCCTAATTTTGCTTCCAAATCTCAGACTGCCTCATTAACTGTACCGTATTAAATCCTCCTTTGACTGTAAGAATCAGACACCTCACCCCTACGACTATATGGTCTCATATTAATTTGTCCCTTAGACTGCCATATGCATGATTGTCTATGAATTTATAAAGGAAGTTAATGTAGGAATTGATGTATCTCTATCTCTGTTTGTTAAACCTTCCCTATTCAAAGAGTAAATCTTTTGATCCCATAAATATGTGGCTTTCAAGATGTTGTTGTAAGAGGACGATGTCTCAGTCAAACCTTGCCTGGTCAATGATCATCAGCGATGAATCTGCTTGTACTGACCTGATCTCACTGGTTTGTTTTGTTCAATCCTGAGGCTGTTTAATACCTGACAAAATGCTTCTTGCTGACTTCCCACGTGAGCCAGCTGCCTTTGGGAATAATCTTAAAGTGGACAAGATGTGTTCCCTGGAGGAGCTGTGGGAGCTCTGACTGATGTGTTTTCAGACTTTGACCCCAATGCTCAGGTCATGCTGGCTGCTCAGTGTGGAGTTGAAGAATCTTTTCCTTTCAATGACTATGTATTTCCACCTTTGTAATCTTTTCTCCAGTCCTTGCTTTTGGATCCTCCATCACTACCCTCAGCTTCCACATGCTGACGTATGTTGAATCTTTTAGCAGATCTGTCTGTGACTCTGATCAGTCCTTAAAGACTCTGCAGTAGTCTGTGTACATTTATCTATATGCACTCATTATGCCTCCTTCATCAGATTTCGCTCAGCTTCCTTCCAGTCATTTGATACAGCATCATCATCATCATCATCATCTCTCCAGTCCATGCCAATAACCAAGGAATTCACAGTAGTGGTGTTCAGGAGGGAATTGGATTGTTGAGACTATGCAGGGTTACAGGGAGAAGGCAAGGGAGAGGTGCACCACAGGCATTACTCATTCAGAGAGCCAGTGCAGACATAATGGGCCCAATGGTCTTCTGAACTGTAATAAACTGTTTGTATCCATTGTGACATTCAGGTCTTCCTCCGATATGTTTTAAACTTATCTTGCTCTATTATGTTATGCCTGTGACCATTTAGGTTCAAATACATTATGTTTTCCAGCAATGTAAACAATCTTTACATTAAATGGCTAAAACATAGGATCCATCTGAATATTCTACACATCCACCAGATATTCTACATTCATCTAGTCCCCCCTGCCAGCACCCGGCCCATATCCCTCCAAACCCTTCCTATTCATATACCCATCCAAATGCCTTTTAAATGCTGTAATTGTACCAGCTTCCACCACTTCCTCTGGCAGCTCATTCCATACACGTACTACCCTCTGCGTGAAAAAGCTGGCCCTTAGGTCTCTTTCAAATGTCTTCCCTCTCACCTTTCAATTCCCTCTCGTTTTTGACTGCTCTATCTGGGTAAAAGATTCTATCCATCCCCCTCATAATTTTATAAACCTCTACAAGGTCACCCCTCAGCCTCCGACGCTCCAGGGAAAACAGCCCCAGCCTGTTCAGCCTCTCTCTATAGCTCAAACCCTCCAAACCTGGCAACATCCTTGTAAATCTTTTCTGAACCCTTTCAAGTTTCAAATGCAGGAATAGTCTTACATTTTTGAGTTTAAAATTGTTCGAGGATTATGGTCTCTGTAGATCAATGTTTCTCTGTTGCCATGTCACACATGGACTGCGAAGTGTTAGAGAGTCAATAATAATCCAAAAGTCTCACCTTCTGCAGGAGAGTTGTTCCTCTGATACTGGTTTAGAGCTTCAGCACAGAAATACTGACAAAACTATTGCACCGACTTGTGACTCATCATCCTTCAATGGGAATACACCTAACCATCATCCCCACCCCCATCAATTAACATGAACTGCCTTTCTTAAAGGACTCGAAAAATCAAGTATGGCCAACATAGGTCTATTTATCAGGATAGCCCTCAACTTCTCAACAGCTGCCTAACATTCCACTGAAAATACTGCTTCTTTAGCAAACTCCTACAAGGGATTGCTATTATGCTGTAATTATGCACAAAA
>NC_057729.1:3197317-3216108 GCF_004010195.1 Chiloscyllium plagiosum | reverse complement strand
GAGCGTGAATACTTGTAGATGTGGTGTCAGTGAGGCAGGCTGCTTTGTCCTGAATGGTGTCAAGCCTCTTGAGTGCTGTTGCACCCATTCAGGCAAGTGGGGAGTATTCCATCACACTCCTGACTTGGGTCTTGTAGATGGTGGACAGGCTTTGGGGAATCAGGTGGTGAGTTACTCGCACAGTATTCCTGGCCTCTGACCTGCTCTTGTGGCCACTATATGGCTAGTCCAGTTCAGTTTCTGGTCAACGGTAACCCCCAGCATTTTGATACTGTGGGATTCAGTAATGGCAGTGCCTTTGAATGTCAAGGGGTGATGTTAGATTATTATAGTGATGGTCATAGACTGGCATTTGTATGGCGCGAATGTTACTTATCTGGACGTTGTCCAGATCTTGTTGCATCTGGACACGGACTGCTTCAGCATCATGAATGGTGCTGAACATTGTGCAATCATTGGTGAACATCCCCACTTTGGACTTGATGATGGAGGGAAAGTCATTGACCAAGGAGCTGAAGGTGGGTGGGCCGAGGACACTAACCTGAGGAACTCCTGCGATTCCACAACCAATAGGTCACATCTAGACTCTGCAGTGGTGCCAATCCCAGGCAGGAATGGTCCTGAACAATTGAACAGATGGAGGCTTCACAAATATCCACATTCTCAATGTTGGGGGAGTCCAGGACTCTCTCAGCTCTGACTCACTCCCACCCCACCCCACCCCCCAACAGCCCCACGCCCTGTAATTAACATGCCCTTTCCCAACTGCCATCACTTCTGGTGAAGTGTCATCGGACCGGAAACGCCAACTCTGCTTCTCTCTCCACAGATGCTGGGAGACCTGCCGAATTTCTCCAGCGCTTTCAGTTTTTGCTTCAGATTTCCAGCCTCTGCGGTTTTTTGTTTTAATTTAGAGCTGATAAAATGGCTCATTTACACTTGCTGCAAGCAGCAGACGTTCAGACACAGGAATCTGTTCTCCACAAGTTAAAGGAATATATTCAAGTCTTGAGCTTTGTTTTGAATAAAGCCAGGACTTTGGAGAGCCTTTAGTTTTCTTATGCTTTCTCCTTGGCCTGTTAGAGCGGACTTGTCAATAGCTCAGCAAACCTTCCTCCTATAATGTAAGTTGTCATGGTCATTTATAATTTGGTATTCTCACAAATGGTCTGACAGTACAGTGGCTCAATGGTTAGCACTGCTGCCTCACAGCACCAGGATCTGGGTTTGATTCCCGCCTCGGGCGACTGTCTGTGTGGGGTTTGCACATTCTCCCCGTGTCTGCGTGGGTTTCCTCCCACAGTCCAAAGATGTGCAGGTCAGGGTGAATTGGCCGTGCTAAATTACCCGTAGTGTTCAGGGATGTGCAGGCTAGGTGGATTTACTGTGGTAAGTGCAATGTTATAGGATAGGAGGGTGTGGGGCCTGGGTGAGATGCTTTTTAGAGGGTTGTATGGACTCGATGGGTTGAATGGCCTGCTTCCACACTGTAGGGATTCAATTCCTCTTGAGTGCAAGATAAAAAAGCTTCCGTTAATGTCTCTCTTTTCAGCAACGTTCAAGGTTAGACTTCTAAGTGACTGTGTGTCAGGAATAATTCTCTTTATTCTGAGCGGGTATGTGGAGAAAGTCCAATTATTCACTTTTATAAATTCATGGAATTCCAAACATGTGCCAAGACCCTTCTGACACTCCCAGAAACCCAAGCACTTCTAATCTCACATTCATGTTACAAAGACATCATTCTGTCTCGATGCAGACTCTGTTATAACATTGTGAGATTAGTATCTCACACCATGACACTCTGGCTCCCTTCCAGCTAGTGTGCATGTTTGACTTCAGGTATTGGTTCGATACTGCCTGAGCTCTTTCTGCACGACGCCCTTAATCTGATTGATTGGAATTCTGATGCTGGGCTCCTGATGGAAATACGATGGAATGTGGGGAGTGCAGTTTACACTCTCCATTACCGCAGCATCCTACACCCATCGCCATTTCAATGGGTGCATTTTACAGGGGTTTCGTAGTGCAAAGATGACCCCCAACTTAACCAGGTTCCTCGTAGGAACAGTGAAGATCCAGACTGCTTCTGGGGATCGCATAGGGAGGGAGATCATATTGACATGGTCTCCTTGGAAACCACAAGAAACTGACGTTTACTCAGACCCCACAGGGAGTGGGAGTATGACCTCAGCCTCCGCAGGGAACATGGTTGCCATGACAAACAGACTGGGGCCGAGCCCAGAGAGGAGTGACAGTGAGATGGGGGTAATAGAGAGCAGGGGGTGGGCCTGATGCTCACGTTTAGGGGCCCCCTCGACTTTACTGGGGTGGTTGTTGGGAAGCAAAGGTTCAGGAGATTCCCTGACCCTGGGATCACCGACCACTGTTGGCTGATCCATGAGGCTAGCTGCTTCCCTGTTCACAGCAGCACAGACTCCTGTCTCAGGTCAGGACAGTTGTCCCAGTGTCAGAAATCGAACCGGATCTACTCCCACCCAGTTTTTCCCAGACTCCCTGTGGCTGCGCCAACCCTGGCCACTCTGGTAAATCTAGCCCATGGTGTCAGAGAGAACAGAGGGGGAAGATTGTCACATCTTCTTGTTTCTTCATGGCATGGGGGCGTCCACTGGCTGGGCCAGCATTGATTGCCTATCTCTAATTGCCCAGAGGGCAACTAAAATTCAACCACATTGTTGCGGGTCTGGAGTCACATGTAGGCCAGACCAGGTAAAGACAGCAGATTTCCTTCCCTGGAGGAGGGAGGGGGGGTAAGAATGAACCAGAGGGGTTCTTATGACAGTCGACAATGGCCGCCATTAAATTTTTAATTCAGTTCATTGGTCACCGTCGAGCATGCTGGGATATGACCCTGTGTTCCCCAGGGATTATCGACCACAGTGACGTGACCACTCCATCACCGTCCACTCCTCCTCCTCAGAGAGAGCCGCTCACTCAATCATCCTGGTGTCTGAGCCCCAAACTGAATCTTTTTTATCAGCAGGGGATGACGTTTGTCCGAACTGGAAAGCTAAGGAAAGGTAGATGTTACGTAGCAGAATGAAACTGGCTAAGAGCCAGTCATTGGAAACTGCGTTGGAGTTACAAAGTGACTTGAAGTGAATGTAATTTTTCAGAATTGTCTCAATTTGTGGTACTCAAAGGGTGAATGAAATGATTGCATCTCACCTCCTGTCAGAATTAAGCTTGATGTGCCAAAACGCACAATGAAAGCACTGTGTCATATTACAGCTTCTTAATTGGAGCCTGTCTCAGACGTTAGCAAGTGGACATGATCTGAATTGTAAAAGAGGCAGTGTCTGTTTTGCTGGTGATGAACATGTCCTTCACCTCACAGTCTGTCACACAGCAGCCTGATCATCCAGGGATGGTAACAGGTACTCTCCATGGGCGAGATTTGTAAACTGATGAACCCGGCAATAGCTCCCGGTCAACTCCCACTCAGATGTTCACTGGTCCCTGTGACCCCAAGACCCAGCCTCCCTCTGTCCCTCACATCCAATTCCTGCAGTCCGCTCTCCCCTCAAGGACTATGGCGCTCAGTTCCACACTCTCCACAAGCCCTGCGTTCCCCGCTCCTTCATTTTCATCCCAGCTCTGACCTGCTCCTTTTCCATCTTGCCCCTGGCAGTTTGCAAGTCGAGTTACAAGTAGATCCTGGCCGGACCTCTTACAGAATTCCAACCCCTCCTCTTTCTCTCCCTGTCATTCTTTCTTTCCTTTCTCCCCCTCTCTCTCTCTCTTTATCCATCTCTGGTTGGAGAGGGGAGTGGGCGCAGGTGGCTATTGAACATTAACTCTCTAATTGTGGGACACTCCATTATAAATGTATCAAAGTCCCTGAAATTGGACTCTTCCTTGTTCAATGACAGGTTATGTTATTAGTCTCACAAAGCTGCCTGAAGGTATCTTGGGAACAGCGAAAGAAAATGTACAATTCCTCCCATTCTCTCAGCTCCTCTTCTACCTCCTCACTGTCTCTCTCTCTCTCTTCATCTCCACACGCCCCATTCCCATTCCCTCCCACATCTCCTCTCCCCTTTGCTTCAATCTCACATTTGACACTGTCCACTTTACCTCTCCTCTCCCAGTTTTACCATCCTCTCTTCTCTCAACCGCTGCTAATTAGCTGCGCCCGTGTGCACACCCCTGGCATCAGTCAGTTTTCACCACTTTACCCAGCGTGCCCTCCAGTCAGGCCCCCTGTACCAACTGGGTCTGCTTCACCTTCTCAGATGATCTGATAGTGCCAATGGTGTAACTTCAGGTTCTCTCAATCACAACCCACTTCACAGAACAGAAGACATTTGAATTGGCAAGTGCACAATCGCTTTGCATCTACATTGACATTATGCTCGAGTTTAGCAGTACCACTATGTTGAGCATTTATTTGTGAGGCTAAATGCTTACAGAAACAAACAGGTTTTTATAGCTTCAGAAGGTCCAACAGTATGGCCAGCAATGGGCTTTGACTCAGAGTCAAACCTATCAGAGCTTGTAGATCATATGTAGATAGGGAGGTTAAGAAAGCATTTAAGCACGCTTGACTTCATTGCTCAGACCTTTGAGTGTAGGAGTTGGGACGTTATATTGAGGTTATACAGGACTTTGGTGAGGCCTCTTCTGGAATACTGTGTCCAGTCCTGGTTGCCCTGCTATAGGAAGGATATTATTAAACTGGACAGGATTCAGAAGAGATTTATCAGGATGTTACCGGGACTGGGGGGTTTGAGCTATAAGGAGAGGTTGGATAGGCTGGGCCTTTTTTCACTGGAGGGTAGGAGGTGACCTTGTAGAAGTTTATAAAGTCCTGAAGGATATAGATAAGGTGACTAGCAATGGTGGATTTCAGAACCGGGGAAAAATGTTCAAGGTGAGAGGAGAAAGATTTTAAAAAGACATGAGGAGCAACATTTTTCACAGAGGTTTGTGTGTGGAATGACCTTCCTGAGGAAGTGGTGGATGTGGGTACAATGTTTAAAAGACATTTGGATAAATTCATAAGTATGAAATGTTTGGAGGGATATGGGCCAGGTACAGGCAGGTGGGACTAGTTTACCTTGGGATTATGTTTGGCGTGGACAGGCTGGACTGAAGGGTCTGTTTCCATGCTATATGACTCTCTGCACTCTAAATAAAGTTAAAGAAAGGCAAGATGGTCAAGCTTTTAATAATGACACAAAAATAAAACAGGCAGAGAAGGTGAGAAATAAAGAAAAGGAGTTGTTCCCAATGAACGATGCTGCCAGACCAAATGGACATGTCGCGATGTGGCTACAGTCAGAAAATCAAGGACCACAGAAATGTTTCATGGGTGTAAGTTTGCTCGCTGAGCTGGAAGGCTCATTTTCAGACGTTTCGTCACTATTCTAGGTAACATCATCAGTGAGCCTCCGGTGATGTTACGAAACGTCTGAAAACGAACCTTCCAGCTCAGCGAGCAAAACTACATCCAGAACCTCAACCTGAGCCATCAATCTTCTCAAAACTCGCTGGAAAAGTCGAGTCTTCAGCTGCAGGATTGTTGGGAAGCTGAATTCAAGTGGGAAAAGGGATAAGTTAAACGTGAAAGCAGGCAAGGTCCAACAGAAGAAGGTGGGTGATAAGAGCTTTGAGGCTACAATAGGAGTGTGAGATAAATAACTTAAACCACAATTCTGGTGGAAAGAACTCATTAAGACCCCAGGCACACAGCTTTATTTG
Source organism: Chiloscyllium plagiosum (assembly GCF_004010195.1). Classification (NCBI taxonomy): domain Eukaryota; kingdom Metazoa; phylum Chordata; class Chondrichthyes; order Orectolobiformes; family Hemiscylliidae; genus Chiloscyllium; species Chiloscyllium plagiosum. Next base: position 3,210,384 of record NC_057729.1, on the reverse strand, counting down.
GGAAAGTCACGAAATAGGACAAGCATTGTGTATGATGCCAAGGAAGGCAGGAAATTATCCATCTTGCCTGCAACAAGTTGGAAGCCTCTGATTTACCTGCACAATGTAATAAATCTCCATTTGACCACAAATTAAAGAAAATTGTTTCAAACCTAAATATTAAATCACAAGCTGAACAAGTAAATACATGATTGTATTGAATTGGATTGATAGCCAATTATGGTATGAATCAGCAAAAGACACATTAAGACAGAGACTGTTGAGGATGTTTTGATTGGTTTTTGATCATTATTTTAACCTGAGAGCAAAAGAAGGTTTTGAAATAACAAGATTTAACAGAACAATTTGATATCCAGGGGACTTCAGAAAAATGTTTGACAAGGTTCCACGTGGTAAACTGGTTAGTAAGGTTAGATCACATGGGATGGGGGGAGCAGGCCAATTAGATACAAAATTAGCTGAAGATGGTAGTGGAGAGTTGCTTTTCAGACTTGCCTTAAGAATCGGCCCTGAGTGCATTGCTTTTTGTCCTTCATATAAATTATTTGGATGGGAACTAGGAGGTACGTTTTGTAAGTTTTCAGATGACACCAAAATAGGTGGTGCAGTGGACAGTGAAGAAGACTACCTCAGAGTACAACAGGACCTTGATCGAATGGACAAATGGACCAAGGAGTTGCAGATGGAGCTTAATTTAGATAAACATGAGGTGTTGCATTTTGGTAATGCAAGTCAGGGCGGAACTTTTAAGGTTAACGGTAGGGCCCTGAAAAATGTTGCCGAACAAAGAGACCTAGGGATGCAGGTACAAAGTTCCTTGAAAGTGGAATCGTGGGTAGACAGGGTGGTGAAGAAGGCATTTGGCATGCTCATCTTCATTAGTCAAGACATTGAGTATAGGAGTTGGGAGGTCATGTTGCAGCTGTACAGGACGTTGGTTACACCATTTTTGGAATGTTGCGTACAATTCTGGTTGCCCTTCTATAGGAAGGATGTTGTTAAACCTGAGACGGTGCAGAAAATACTTACAAGGATATAGGTATGACTGGAGTGTTTGAGTTATAGGGAGAAACTGAATAGGCTGAGGGCTTTTCCCTGGAGCATTGGAAGCTGATGGGTGACCGTAATGAAGTTTATAAAATCAAGAGGTGTCTAGACTGGGCGAATAGCCAAGTACATTTTCCCAGGGTAAGGGAGTCCAAAATTAAAGGGTGTAGGTTTAAAATGAAATGGGAAAGGCATAACAGGGGCACAAGGGGTCATTTTTTCACACAGAGTGTAGTGCACGTGTATAACAACACGTGGTGGGCAGCATGGCGGCATAGTGGTTAGCACTGCTGCCTCACAGCGCCAGAGACCCAGGTTCAATTCCTGCCTCAGGCGACTGACTGTGTGGAGTTTGTACATTCTCCCCGTGTCTGCGTGGGTTTTCCTCCGGGTGCTCCGGTTTCCTCCCACAGTCCAAAGATGTGCAGGGTCAGGTGAATTGGCCATACTAAATTGCCCGTAGTGTTAGGTAAGGGGTAAATGTAGGGGTATGGGTGGGTTGCGCTTCGGCGGGTCGGTGTGGACTTGTTGGGCCGAAGGGCCTGTTTCCACACTGTAATCTAATCTAATCTAAATCTAAATCTAAACAAGCTGCCAGAGGTGGTGGAGGCAGGTAAAATGGCATCATTTAAAAGGCACCTTAGAATTCATAATATCGCTACAGTGTGGAAACAGGCCTTTCAGTCCAGCAAGTCCACACCAACCCTCCAAAGAGTAACCCACCCAGACCCATTCCCTGACATCTGCACCAAACCTACACATCCCAGAACACGATGGGCAATTTACTTTGGCCATTTCACCTAATCTGCACATCTTTGGACTGTGGGAGAAAACCCATGCAGACACGGGGAGAATGTGCAAACTCCACACAGACAGTTGGCCGAGGCTGGAATCAAACCTGGGTTACTGGTGCTGTGAGGCAGCAGTGCTAACAACTGAGCCACCGTGCCGCCCATACCCATCTGGATGGGTACATGAATGGGAAGGATTTAGAGAGGTATGGGCCAAATGCTGGCAAATGGGACTAGGTCAGATTGGCATGTCAGATGTGTTAGACTGAAGGGTCTGTTCCATCCCCTATGATTCTATGAATAGCCTCACATGCCATTAAGTTCAATGACAATCAGGGCCAGCCTTACCTGTGATGTCTATGTTTTGTAATACCTTCAGATTGTAAATTCCCTCTAATTTTCTTTTGTTCTGAGCGGACCCCTGGGATCCAAGCCTGAAGTCAATTCTGGGAATGGCCAGACATCTTCTCAGCTTCCAAGGCTGTTGGTCAGGACCGTGGAGCAATGTTGCGATGATGTCACCGAGCTGCACATCACTGAGTGTAAATAGCAGATTGTGGGCAGAGCTAAACTGCACTGACCCAAAACAAATCAGAGTGTTCTCCCCCTGCAGAACTCACCTGAGCACATAGACATGAAAACCTGAAGGAGACAGATTAGTCCTTACCTAATGGAGCTATAACTCAGAGCCTGGTATAGCTATGATTACCCATATAACAGTATTTACATTTAATGTCTAATAAATAGTAAAACTGTGAAGTCTAAGCCTGAAGATAGTCCTTGACCTTATCTTCTCCTCTCTCAGTCTGTCTCGAGCCCAACCGCACAGTGTGGTGTCAAACCACACAATAAAGATGCATATCTCATCAAAAAAAAAGAAAAAATGTAACATACCCTCACCCTCTAGTTGCCCTTCAGAAAGTGGTAGTGAGCTGCCTGCTTGAACTGCTGCAGCCCACATGCTAAGGTAGACTTCGCGAGGGAATTCCAGGATTTTAACCCAATGACAGTAAAGGAAAGGCGACATATTTCCAAGTCAGGATGATGAGGGGCTTGGAGGGGATCTTTCAAGTGGTGATGTTCCCAGATAACTGCTCCTTTCTCCTTGTAGGTCAAAGTGGTTGTGGGTGAGGAAGGTGCTGTCTAAGGGTCTTGGTAAATTGCTGCAGTGCATCTTGTACATAGTACACACTGCTGCTACTGAGCATTAGCGGTGGAGGGAGTGGGCGTTTGTGGATGTGGTGCCAATAAAGCACGTTGCTTTGTCCTGGATGGTGTCAAGCTTAAGTGTTATTGGAGCTGCACACATCCAGGCAAGTGGGGAGTATTCCATCACACTCCTGACTTGTAGAGGATGGGCAGACTTTGGGCAGTCAGGAGGTGAGTTACACGCCGTAATGCTCCTAGCCTCTGACCTGATCTAGTAGCCACTATGTTTGCCTGGTGAGTGCAGTTGCAGTGAATCGAGTTTGGCTGAAGATTGGTATCAGTGATGCCGGGGCCCACTGGTGCAGGCTGAGACGGATCATCCACTTGGTACTTCTGGCTGAAGATTGCTGTGAAAGCTTCAGCTTTATCGTTTGCACTAAGCTGGACTCTTCCATCATCCAGGAGGAGGATATTGTGTAGCCTTCTCCCCTTGTGACTTGTTTAATCCGCAACTGGTTGTGGCAGGACTGCAGAGCTTAGATCTGATCCATTGGTTGTGGGATCGCTTAGTTCTGTCTGCCATTTGCTGCCTTTGCCATTTGGCATAAAAGTTTTCTAGTTATGGAATGGGAAAGAGAGTCCAACACACAGTTACCTTGGGGTCATATATGATGCAGTGGTTGAGCCAAATTTGTCAGGGCATACCAGCGGGTAACTGATCTGCCTGACTTCATTTTTAGTCATGGAATTGGCACTTGTACTGATATTATGTAATAATCAATTTCTGGGGACAGCACGGTGGCTCAGTGGTTAGCACTGCTGCCTCACAGCACCAGGGACCCAAGTTCGATTCCAGACTCGGGTGACAGCCTTCGTGGAGTTTGCAAATTCTCTCCGTGTCTGTGTGGGTTTCCTCCCACAATCCAAAGATGTACAGGTCAGGGTGAATTGGCCACGCTAAATTGCCCGTAGGTTAGGTGCGTTAGTCAGAGCGAAATGGGTCTGGGTGGGTTACCCCTCGGAGGGTCGGTGTAAACTTGTTGGGCCGAAGGGCCTGTTTCCACACTGTCGGGAATCTAATCTAGTGGCAGCTCGGTCACTTCACCAGGTTGACCCCTCATTTTTACGTCTGCCTGCAGCTGCTCCTGGCGTGCCCTCCTGCACTCTCCACTGCACCGGGGTTGATCCCCTGGCTTGATGGTAATGGTTGAGTGGGGGATATGCCGGGCCATGAGGTTACAGATTGTGCTGGAGTACAATTCTGCTGCTTTTGATGGCCAACAGCGCCTCATGGATGCCCAGTTGTTAGCTCTGTTTGAAGGTCTGTCCCATTTAGCACGGTGATAGTGCCACACAACACAATGGGAGGTGTTCTCAGTGCGAAAGTGTGAGTCCATCTCGACGAGGAATCTGCGGTGGTCACTCTTACCGATACTGTCACGGACAGATGTATTTGCAGGAGGCAGGTTGGTAAGGATGCGGTCAAGTTTTTCCCTCTTATTGGTTCCCTCACCACCTGCAGCAGATGCAGTCTAGCAGCGATGTCTTTTAGGACCCAACCAGTTCAATCAGTAGTGCTGCTGCTGAACCCCTCTTGATGGTGGGCATTGAAATCCCCCTCCTCGAGTACTCTTGCCATCTTCAGTGCTTCCTCTAACTGCTGTTTAACATGCAGGAGGACAATACATGGTAATCAGCAGGAGGTTTCCTTGCCCATGTTTAACCTGAAACCATGAGACTTCATGTAGTCCAGGGTCAATGTTGAGGAGGCCCAGGGCAGCTCCCTCCTGACTCTATGCCACTGTGCCATCACCCCTGCTGTGCTGTTGTCTTCTCCAGTGTTTCGGCCGATGCCAAGTGGTCTCTCTGGTTTGGCTTCTTTGTTGAGACTTTGTCGCGATTGATACAACTGAGCGCCTTGCGAGACCATTTCAGAGGGCAGCTGGGAGTCACCCACATTGCTGGGTCTGGAGTCCAGATTCTTCATTTCTTTTACAATTCTTAATTTTTTTTTATTGAATTCAAATTCCACTACCTACCTTGGTGGGATTTGACCCCAGATCCCAGGGACATTAGCTGAGTTTCTGGATTAATCATCTTGCAGTAATTCCACAAGGCCACCAGCTCCTCCTTCACCCATCCATCACCCCTGCCATATCACAACATCCACAAGGATCTTACAATATTTCAGCTGTCATTCTTTTACAAAACGGTTCCAATGCCTGACTAACCAGTCAGGGGAGAAAGTGAGGTCTGCAGATGCTGGAGATCAGAGCTGAAAATGTGTTGCTGGAAAAGTGCAGCAGGTCAGGCAGCATCCAGGGAACAGGAGAATCGACGTTTCGGGCATAAGCTCTTCTTCAGGGCTTCTTCTGTCTGGTTTTTCCGGTCTGAAGGGCTTTGCATTTCTGTCATGGAACATGTTGTGATTTTGTAACCACTCATAGCTGGAGTGTGATTGACACAATTCAATCCCATTAATCCGTCGGTAACAGATGGGGTGAGGAACTGTGCAGAGGGTTTGAAAAAAAAATACAGATTAGTTGTCAGTGACAACATTTCTATAAAAGCTGACACGCTTGGCAGAACGCCAGGGCGATAGTCGCAGACCACTGAGCTGCATTGCATGTGATTCTGGTCTCCTTGCTATCGGAAGGATGTTGTGAAACCTGAAAGGGTTCAGAAAAGATTTACAAGGATGTTGCCAGGGTTGGAGGATCTGAGCTACAGGGAGAGGCTGAACAGGCTGGGGCTGTTTTCCCTGGAGCGTCGGAGGCTGAGGGGTGACCTTATAGAGGTTTACAGAATTATGAGGGGCATGGATAGGGTAAATAGACAAAGTCTTTTCCCTGGGTTGGGGGAGTCCAGAACTAGAAGGTATAGGTTTAGGGTGAGAGGGGAAAGATATAAAAGAGACCTAAGGGGCAACTTTTCCACACAGAGGGTGGTGGAATGAGCTGCCAGAGGAAGTGGTGGAGGCTGGTACAATTATAACATTTTAAAGGTATCTGGATGGGTATATGAATAGGAAGGGTTTGGAGGGATATGGGCTGGGTGCTGGACTAGATTGGGTTGGGATGTCTGGTCGGCATGGACAGGTTGGACCGAAGGGTCTGTTTCCATGCTGTACAGCTCTATGACTGTATGCTGTTACCCTTGTCTCACTGGTTCACATTCTTAAACATGCCTCTAACGTGCCTAAGAAAGCTTACAGTTAATATTACTTCAACATTGCACTACCATAGAAACCTCCATCAGCAACCAATGCAGACCGGGGAACTTCACTTACTCTCTGCCCCATTCCTTCGGAAAACAGAGCAACATCGGAACACAAGGAGGCCATTCAGCCCCTCCACCTTATCATTCAGGTTTGTTTAACCTACAACTCAGATCTATTGAAATATTCCCGGATGCCCTTATTCAACAAAGATCTCTCATTCACGGTCTTGAGGGACACCATGTTACATTCCAGGAAGGGGAGAAGAAGCCACTAAAGGTGGGGCAGTCGGGTTGTGGGGTGGTACTGGCAATGGCACTGTAACAGGAGTACGTCTGGGCTCAACAGCGAGAGACATGAATTCAAATCCCACAGGGGAGGGGGAGTTTAATAACATTAATAAATAAATCGGGGATTTTAAAAGAAAATGAGTATCAGTATTGATGAGCATGAAGCGAGCAGGTTATTGTGAAACCCTTCTAGCTCCATCCATACACTGCCATCAAAACTCACTTTGATCAACATGTGACTCCAGCCCTGTGAGAAGATGGATGGTTGTCAAAGGGTCCTGGAGGAGGCCAAATCAGTCCGCCACCCCCAACCCCGCTGTCTCAAACTGTCCAATAGATATAAAACTAGACTGACTGCCAAGGCATCAGAGACAGCAAATGCAGAACCTGTGTAGTCAAGCCTGTAATGTCCACTTTACTAAAACTTGTCAGGGATGTCTCAGAGACTAGTGAAACAACTGCCTGGCAACAGCTGCACTCATCGACTCATACCACTGTGTGATCCAATGACCCAGAGTCATGTATCAGCAACACAGGCTTCACCAAGTCTGTTTCATCACAGGGTGGTGGAATGAGCTGCCAGAGGAAGTGGTGGAGGCTGGTACAATTACAACATTTAAAAGGCATCTGGATGGGTATATGATTAGGAAGGGCTTGGAGGGATATGGGCCGGGTGCTGGCAGGTTGGACTAGATTGGGTTGGGATGTCTGGTCGGCATGGACAGGTTGGACCGAAGGGTCTGTTTCCGTGCTGTACATCTCTATGACTGTATGCCCGTCCTGAAGAAGGGCTTATGCCCAAAACGTCGATCCTCCTGTTCCCTGGATGCTGCCTGACCTGCTGTGCTTTTCCAGCAACACATTTCCAGCTCTGTTTCATCACAGACCAAGTGGCCCTTGCTGATTCTCATTTCATACTTGCCCAGTGTTGACAGTTCTCATCGAAGCTTCAGGAATGAGAAACTAAATGTGTTCCCTCCAAAGGGATGAGCAGGAACCAGGCTCCTTCACTGCCGTCATCCACTTTAATGTCCAATCAGTGTCTGGGAGCTCTGCTCGGCTTTATTCTATTGTTGTGCAAAATAGCAAATTCCACCTGGCTCGGTGAAGCTAACTGCCGCGGGAACAAAGCTTCACGTTTGTAACCCATCCACCTCTGGCTTTGATATGATGCAGAGAAACTGGAAGGGTGGAGGGGGAAAAAAATTTCAGCAAGGCTGGAGACAGACAGAAATCACACGAGAGGAGAGAGAATAAAGGAGGGCGAAAGGAGAGGGGAGGAAAAGACAGGTGACGGGAGAGAAATGAAGGATGGGAAAGAGAGAGCGAGATTGGACCCTATTTCGCTCACCCTCTAACTATCTGCTTATGTTAAATACTCTGGTGTAGAATACTTGCTTGTGGCGTTGTGGAGTTTTAACTTTTTATTTTTACCCATATGGATGTTGTTGGTCAGGACACCATTCTCTACCTCACGGTGGATCTCCTTGAGGGAGTGGTAGTGTTATCTAAGCAGCCTTGTTGAATTAATCACATTGACAATGAGTTTTTGGCCAACCCACCTCACGTCATCTTATCTCGCTCAGCGTCAAATTTCTTCCGATTTAGCTCCTATGAAATTCATTGGGGTGAATTACTGAATTGAAGGCGCTACATAAATGCAGCATATTGTTGCACGTTGCTGGTGAGGATGGGGACTAAAATCGCCAGCTGCTAAGTTAGCTAAAATTATGCGGGAACCCCAATCGCCGTTTGTAGGTCGTTTCCGGCCTCAGGGAATACAATGACTGGACCCAGGGACCTGTCTGCATCTCTCAAAGCCATAACCAGCTCCTCTCCCACCTCCACCACTTCAGCTGAACTCGCAGTCACCCTGAGATTACCTTGACAGATTATAAAATAGTCAGGACTCAGTCCAGTAGAGGATTCAAGAGGAAGCCTTTTACCCAGGGTGGCATGAGAACGTGGAAGTGGTTGAAGTGACTGCACCACAGATGCCTTTGAGGGGGGAAGCTGGATACACTGACGAGGAAGAAAGGGAAAGAGTGTGGAGATAGATGGATGAAGAGGGGTGGGGGGGGGTGGGATAAGTGGAGTGTTAACGCTGGGCTAGACCAGTGGGACTGAATGGCCTGTCCTTGTGTTAAACATCCTATATCCAAATGTGGAACCAGCATAAGTTGGACCACCTGTATTACAGGTGGAGTTTAATCTGGACAACTGTGAGGTGGTAGGTTTTGGGAGGTCAAATGCAAGGGTCAAGTATGTTGTAAATGGCAGGAGCGCTGGGGCATTGACACACAGAGGGACCTTAGGGTACAAGTCAAAAGAGGCAACACAAGTGGATAAGGTGATAAAGAAGGAGAATGGCCTGTTTGGCTTCAGTGGTTTGGGCAGTGAGTATAAAAGTTAGCAAGTCATGTTGCAGCTGTGTAAAACTTTTGTTAGGCCACATCTGGAATACTGTGTGACGTTCGGGTCACCACACTGTAGGAAGCATGTGGCTTTGGTAAGGGTACACTAGAGGTTCACTGGGATTGAAGTGTGTTAGATATAGGGAGGGGTTGGACAAATTCGGATTGTTTTTACTAGAGTATCAGAGGCTGAGTGACAACCTGATAGAAGTCTATAAACTATGAGAGGCATGGATAGAGTCAGAGCCTTTTTCCCAGGGTGGAAATGTCAAATACCAGGGAATATACGTTTGAGGTAGGACAGTGTGGGAGAAAAGCAAATCACTTTACCTGCCCACCACTTGCCCACAGAAACCATGTCTGTTTTTAGCCAGAGAGTCTACCCATAATGCCACTGGCACCTCAACTTGACCACACCCAGCTCAGGAGAAAGTGAGGTCTGCAGATGCTGGAGATCAGAGCTGAAAATGTGTTGCTGGAAAAGCGCAGCAGGTCAGGCAGCATCCAGGGAACAGGAGAATCGACGTTTCGGGCAACCCAGCTCAGGACCTAGCAGTGAAACGAGACACTACCTAAGCAGTTTCCTGACTGAAGGAATACATGACCTAGATGATTTGCTAACTGGTTTTCCTACCTCACAATAGTATTGTCCCCTGAAGGCTCGAGGGCATTCCCTGCCTCCCCAGGTACTCCATCCCCATAAAGCCCACACAGATTAGATGGCAACACGATACCTAACAAGAATGAATACCATCCTAGGGACCTATTGAAGCCGGGATGCTAGCCATTAGCACCCGTTTCTGCAGATTAGCTAAACCTCCTGTTATCACAATAGTATTGTCCCCTGAAGGCTCGAGGGCATTCCCTGCCTCCCCAGGTACTCCATCCCCATAAAGCCCACACAGATTAGATGGCAACACGATACCTGACAAGAATGAATACCATCCTAGGGACCTATTGAAGCCGGGATGCTAGCCATTAGCACCTGTTTCTGCAGATTAGCTAAACCTCCTGTTACAATTATTAACTGATGGATATTGCTGGACAAGCAATTGTTTTCTATTAACTGTAATCAAAACTGCATTTTCTATAACGTGACCTCCACTGCTGTAACCCTATATAACTGATGGGATCTACTGCTCGGGGAGGAGAATGATTGACTTACTGTTCAAAGTGTCCATTTTGTACCAGTCCAGTCAACATTTCCTCCCACAATACTGTGAGAAATATATCAGTGTTCATCAGTTTCAAAAGATCCATGTGTGACCTCTATTTGTAATTTGACAATTCTCCAACAGGTAGCAACATCATCTTCAATGGTGGTCCCTCATAGATGAAGAGACTCTCTCCCACTCTCAGGTGGCTGTACAGACCGATGTGGCGACCACAGGCTGTGTTATACTTAGGCCAGAAGGTGGTCATGGGAAACGGGTGGGTGGGGCGTTGCCGTGACAGTGTGCTCCTTTCGCTGTTTTCCCTGGTTTCTACTTTCTCCTGTTGAGGTGCTCAATGCCTTCCCGGATGCTCCTCCTCCACTGTGGATGTTCTGAGGCCTTAGATTCCCAGGTGTCTGTGGGAATGTTGTATGTCCCCAGTGAGGCCTTGTGGGTATCCCTGAAGCATTTCCTCTGTCCACCTGGGGCTCGCCTGCTGTTTCGGAGCTGGGAGTAGAGCACCTGCTTGGGCAGTCTCGTGTCGGTCTTGGGGATGACATACCCAGCCCATCACAGCCAGCCAATGGGGGCGGGGGGGGAAGTCAGTGCCTCGATGCAGGGGATGTTGTCCTGGTCGGGGATGCTGGTGTTGGGGCATCTGTCTTCCCAGTGGATTCCCAGGATCTTGTGCAGGCAGCGTTGATGGGACTGCTGCAGTGCCTTGAGGTCCCTGCTGTAGACAGACCATATCAGAGGGTTTGTTTACCATGAGCTTGGTATCGGATCTGATGTTGTTGTTCTCGAACACCCTTTTCCCCTCAGGCAGCTGAAGGCTGTGCTAGCACACTGGAGGTAATGCTGGATTAATCAGTGCTTTGGCTGACAGGACATTCCCAGCGATTGGACGTGGCCAACGTTCTCTAAGGCCTCCCCGTAGACCTTAATGATCGGGGCCTCGTTCCACAATGCCAGGCCAGGTTGGTGCAGGACCTTCATCTTACAGATATACAGGGAAAGACCCATGCTCTCATATGCCTCCAAAAGGGCTGTACATCCACACAATGGTCTGGAGGACATCTTCTGAGACTGCACACACACACACATACACACACACACACACACACACACACACATACACATACACACACATACACACACACACACACACAAGTGTCATCTGTGTACTGCAGCTCGATGTCACTGGGTAAGGTGACTTCAGTTTTGGCTTGAAGGTAGCAGATGTTGAATAATTTCTCACTGGTTCTGTAATGTCGGTCCGTACCAGCATTTAAGTAGGATACAGAGCATGCTCATCATGTGCTGCCTCGCCTTGTTTATCCTGTTCAAGTGCATCACCTCACACTAATCCACATTAAAACTCATTTGCCGTTGATCAGCCCATCTGACCAGGCCGCCTGTATCCTCCTGTAACCTAATATTATCCTCATTATTATTTACCACCACACCAATTTTCATATCATCTGCACACTTACTGATTAAGGTTCCGAGTCCCAGTAAGTGAGGAATTCCTTTGTGAGGGAAGGGGAGTTCTGACAGATTTTATGACTTAGACTGATGATGGAGTGAACATCAGTGCCAATATGTAAGCTCTGTCCTGCTGTTTTTGATTCTCTCCCAGGTGTCTGTTATTCTGTTTATAAAGTGCCTGTATCCCTCAATTAGCTTCCAGCCTGTTACTCACTCGCAACTGCTCGAACTATCCATAAACTATCCAAACCCCACAATTACATTAAATCTGGAAACTCGCTCCCAGGTATATGCAGTTCAATATGTAAATTCTTGGATTAGATTCCAGTCAATAACTCAAGTCTGGCTATCAGATATTCTAAACATAAGCTATCCAAACCCCATCATTAGATTTCTGCCCATAATTGACATGTCATTCCTGATGAAGGGCTTTTGCCTGAAACGTCGATTTTACTGCTCCTTGGATGCTGCCTGAACTGCTGTGCTCTTCCAGCACCACTAACCCCGAATCTGGTTTTGATATCCAAGTTAAGATAATGAGGAGGGACTTGTTTTGACTATGCTGGCTTTTGGAAGATAGCTATCACACCATATACAGTGAAACTTGGATGATTACTGATCTAAAGATTGTAGGGGTGAGTGCAGGGGTGGGAGGGTTACAGTAGAAAGGCAGATAGCTTGCAATGCCTCAGAGCAGAGCCTAGCACTAACTGTGTGAAGGTATTAGCCTGTCTAGACTCATTACAATTAAACAGATGTGATACCAATGTGTCAGTCACACAATATGCTGTTTCAGTGTGAATACCCAGTGACACTTAGAGACATAGGGCCTGTGGGTGAAGCCTTATTAATACTGCTCCTTTATACACTCATTTCTGTGCTGTCTACCACTCTCACAGTGTTGAGCCACCCATCTCTCTCACCCTCTCTTTCTTTCTCTCTCTCTCACTCTATCTCTCACTCTCTCATCGTTTCAAAGACCTGATCTCCAAAGGCGCCTGGAAATGGGACAAACACAGAAAATTCAAAGGATCTCCTTAAATTTTAAACAGCTCAACCTCACTTCCCTCAATTTTCAGAACTCTGAAGCTGAATGCGAATAAATGTGGAGCTGTGGAAATGCAGAGAGTGTGTGGGGAACGGACTAAGTTACCAACTGACACGGGCCACTTCAGGAGTCTCCGTATCCATCCAGTTGTACAATGCAATGTAGCACACCAAACAGGGCTCTCACTACAGCTCACCCTCACTACAGCTCACCCTCACTACAGCTCACCCTCACTACAGCAAACCCTCACTACAGCAAACACTCACTACAGCACACTCTCACTACAGCTCACACTCACTACAGCTCACACTCACTACAGCTCACTCTCACTACAGCACACGCTCACTACAACTCATCCTCAATACAGCTCACCCTCACTACATCTCACTCTCACTATAGCTCACCCTCACTGCAGCTCACTCTCACTACAGCTCATCCTCGCTACAGCTCACACTCACTACAGCTCACA
>NC_057729.1:3195711-3196149 GCF_004010195.1 Chiloscyllium plagiosum | reverse complement strand
TGCTCACCCTCACTCCCACTCACTCTCCCTACAGCCCACGCTCATTACAGCTCACCCTCACTACAGCTCACTCTCACTACAGCCCACTCTCACTCCCGCTCACTCTCACTACAGCTCACTCTCACTATAGCTCACTCTCACTATAGCTCACCCTCATTACAGCTCACCCTCATTACAGCTCACCCTCACTCCACCTCACTCTCACTCCAGCTCACCCTCACTAAAGCTCGGCTCACTACTGCTCACTCTCACTACTGCTCAATCTCACTACAGATCACTCTCACTTCTGCTCACTCCCACTACAGCTCACACTCACTACAGCTCACCCTCACTACAGCACACTCTCACTACAGCTCATCCTCACTCCAGCTCACTCCCACTACAGCTCACTCTCACTACAGCTCACTCGTACATCCACTCACTCTCACTACATCTCAC
>NC_057729.1:3170719-3195211 GCF_004010195.1 Chiloscyllium plagiosum | reverse complement strand
CTTACTGTCACTACAGCTCACTCTCACTCCTGCTCACTCTCACTCCTGCTCACTCTCACTCCCACTCTCTCTCACTACAGCTCACCCTCACTACAGCTCACTCTCACTACAGCTCACTCTCACTACAGCTCACTCGCACTCCAGCTCACCCTCAAAGGTTACATTACACTTTGCTTAAAAACTGCATGAATTTATGTAAAACTCTGTTATCTCACTTTTCAGATTTGAATCAATCTAAATATCAGGTCATAGACAGAGAACACAGGGGGCCAACACCTTCAACATATTGTCTAGCTATCACCATTGTTAACAGCTAACCCGAGAATGCAACTTTTAAAAAAAAGGGTTTTGTGATTTACACATGAAAGAAGTGAAACTGTATTCTAACAGATGAAAGGCTTAACAGACAATTAATTTTTCAATGTATAATTTCAATTACATCACACTGTAAATTTTTGCTATAAATTCTGTGTTACGATCGAGCCCTCCACAATCACCTGATGAAGGAGAGACGCTCCGAAAGCTAGTGCTTCCAATTAAACCTGTTGGACTCTAACCTGGTGTTGTGTGATGTTTAACTTTGTACACCCCAGTCCAACACCGGCTCCTCCACATCATGGGATAATATGAACATTCTAGTCAGGAGCTGGCACACAATTGCAGATGCTCCCTTTAAGATGAGACATTATCACAGTCACTAATGGTCCTTTATGATGGCCATACCAGAGTCCTTGCACTAATGGGGAAACAGCCAGATACCCTCCCTGATATCCGGGCCCAAATGATGTCTAAACCAAACTCCCACTGCCTTCATCACTGTGCTACTGACCAAAGTTTACTATGAAGCCATTAACTGCCTCATGCTCCACATTAAGAATACCATTAGCAGTAAATTAGTCTTCTGGTCGTAGAGTAAGGGGTAACACTCATAGCTAGGCACTGATATGGGGATTGGTTAGCTTAGATGGTGGGTTTGTGATGCAGACTGATGCCAACAGAATGGGTTCAGTTCCCACACTGGCTGAGATTACTGTAAAGGAGTCTCCTTCTCAAACTCTCCCCCGGGGACTCGGTCCTCTGGTTAAACCATCACCAATCGTCTCTCTCTCTCTCTGTCTCTCTCTCTCTAATGAGAGAGCAGCCCCATGATCAGGAAGGACTATGGTGATTTTTTATTTATAGCAGCAGATTCCAGAGGCTGGTGATGTTCGGCGCAGCCTTCTGTTAAGTGTAGTCACAGAGACAGCAGTGGACTAAAGAAAGCGAGATTTTCCCAGCAGTCCAAACTCTAACCACCTCTCCAGATCCCACCAGGGTGAGAACCTCTTCCAAGACCAACCCAACTTAATAATCAAACACCGAATATCCAGAGAAATGCACATTGCTTTTAACATCACTGCCAATAACTCTCCATTACTTTTATTATTCACTTGTGGGATGTGGGTGTCGCGGGCTGGGCCAGCACTGATTTCCCGTCCCTAGTTGCCCCTTGAGAAGGTGGGGGTGAGCTGCCATCTTGAACCGCTGCAGCCCACCTGCTGTGGGCTGACCCACAGTGCCCTTATGGAGGGAATTCCAGGATTCCGACCCAGTGACACTGAAGGAACAGCGATATATTTCCAAGTCCGGATGAGGAGTGGCTTGGAATAACTTGCAGGTGGTGCAGCTCCCAAATATCTGCTGCCCTTGTCCTTCTAAATGGAAGTGCTTGTAATTTTGGAAAGTAACTGAGAGAGGATCTTTGGTGAATTTCTGCAGTGCGTCTTGTAAGCAGTACACACCGTTGCTACTGAGCGTCGGTGGGGGTGGGGGTGGGTGCTTGTGGATGTACTGCCAGTCTAGCAGGCTGCTTTGTCCTGAATGGTGTCAAGCTTCTTGAGTGTTGTTGGCAGGAGGGGAGTATTCCATCACACTTCTGCATTGTGCTTTGTAGATAATGGCCAGACTTTGGGGAGTCAGGAGGTGACTTACTCATTACAGTATTCCTAGCCTCTAACCTGTTCCTGTTCAGTTTCTGGTCAAAGGTAACGCCCAGGGTGTTGATAGCAGGGGATTCAGTAACACCATTGAATGTCAAGGGACGGTGGTTAGATTCTCTCTTGTTGGAGATGGTCATTGCTTGGCGTTTGTATAGTGTAAATGTTGCTGGCGATTTGTCAGGACTTGCTGCATTCAGCCAGGCTGCTTCAGTGTGGAATGAGGAATTACTAACGGGGCTGAATGATACTCCTGGAACTACCTCAATTTTTCATGATTGATCTCTGGGAAACTGCTGCAATAACCCAGGAGGAAAAACATACAAATAGTAAAATAAAATATGTTTATCCCTACCCTTCAAATCATCTCCAGAGGCTTTAGTCCATAATCTCAACCAAAAGAGCAGATGAGTGAGGAGAGGGTTGGTAACTAAGGAAATTAGGCCCCAGGAATTTCTATAACACACGGTTTATTACCGATATCAATCCAATACTGAGCTGGCAGCGAAAGATCCAACCGACAAAATCATGCAGGATTGGATAGGATTGATTGATTTTTTTCACTAGAGGCAGGTAGGCGAGTCCAGAACTAAAGGGCATAGGTTTAGAGTGAGAGAGGAAAGATATAAAAGAGACCTAAGGGGCAACTTTTTCACACAGAGGGTGGTACGGGTATGGAATGAGCTGCCAGAGGAAGTGGTGGAGGCTGGTACAATTACCACATTTAAAAGGCATCTGGATAAGTGCATGACATTTAAAAGGCATCTGGATAAGTACACGAATAGGGAAAGTTTAGAGAAGGTTCAGAAGAGATCGACCAGGATGTTGCTGGGTCTGGAAGGTTTGGGTTATAAAGAAAGGTTGGATAGGCTGGGAGTTTTTTCTTATAAAGAAAGGTTGGATAGGCTGGGAGTTTTTTCACTGGAAGGTTGAGAGGTGACCTTCTACAAGTTTATAAAATATTGTGTATAGACAGAGTTCATGTTCGCTGTTTGCTTTTGCTAGGATGTGGAATTTCAAGATGAGAGGGCACATTGTTCAGGTGAGAGGAAAGAGGTTTAAAAAAAGACATGAAGGGGCGATTTCTTTACTCAGAGGGTGGCTCATGAGTGAAATAAATTTCCTGAGGAAGTGGTGGATGTGGGTACAATTACAACATTTAAAAGACATTTGGATAAGTAGGTGAATGGGAAAGGGTTGGAGGGATATGGACCAGGAGCAGGCAGCTGGGACTAGCTTTCTTTGGGATTACGGTCAGCATGGATCAAAGGGTAAGCTTCCGTGTTGTATGATCTGTGACTCGAAGCAGTGTGAAGGAGGGAGTGTGCTAGAGCATTCGGCCATGCAAATGTACTCATTCCTAGAGGACTTGCTGTTTGTTGTGGTGTCAGCTACAGAGAGCAGCTGCCTGGCTCCTACATGCTGGGCTGTGTACAACGCATCCTGTGAGAGAGTACCACAAACTGGCCATCTGTGCTTGAAGTCCTGAAAGTGGGACACACATGTCGCATTGCTGTTTTATAAACAGGGGCTGCACCAATTTAAAGTGGTCTGCACTGAGCCTTCTGAAATTCACTCCGCACGTTCAATCAAGCTCGCTCCTTATCAGAAACACAGGATTCGAACTGTGCTGTTGCTGACTGTGGAACACAGTCTCAGCACCACTTTGACCCTCTGTTCTCCATTTGCCCATGTGATGGCAATGAACATTTAAATTGCTGGCGGTATGAGAGACACAGACGATCATACGGTGAAGGGGGACCGTGTCCATTGGTTAAACCCGCTGTCAGCTGATTATACAGCAGATACGATTGGCTAGAAAGCAACCTCAGGGACAACGAGGGAGGTTCTTCATCATGGCCGCAATATTCCTGTCTGACTCCACTGGCATCAACATAGGACACTCTGAGACCACAAAGAGGGGTCTTTCAAATTCAGTTTTCACTTGTAGGTGTTTCACATGACATTGGTTTCACTTTGTCCATTTGTTGGCATTTGTTGAGACTAGTTTGGTCAGAGAGTGAGATGTACTGGCACACCTTGTGATTGACACACATTGACGGTCCCTGGGTCCCTGTGGGTCTTAGTTGTAAAGGTTCTTGTTCGAGATCTGTCTCAAGGAATATGTTGCTGCCCTCAAAGCCTGCTGTCTGAGATGTATCCAGAAGCATAGAGAATAGGAGCATGAGTAGGCCATTCAAACCTGCTCCACCATCCGCCCTGATCATGCTTCCTGCTTTCACCCCCATACCCTTTGATCCCCTTAGCCCTAAGAACTATAACTAACTCCTTCCTGAAAACATTCAATATTTTGGCTTCAACCCGTTTCTGTGGCAGAGAATTCCAGGAGCTTACCACTCTCTGGGAGAAGACATTTCTCCTCATCTCAGTCCCAGGTGACCTACCCCATATCCTTACACTGTGATCCCTGATCCTGGTTATTGGCAACATCCTTCTTGTATTTACGGTGTCTAGTCCCGTTAGGATGTTATCGGCTTCTTTGTGATGCCCCTCATTTTTCTAAACTCCAGTGAATATAGCCCTAACTGATCCAGTTTGTGTTAGTACATCCGTCCTGCCATCTCAGGACTCATTCTGGTAAACCCCTCCCTCCACAGCCAGACTATCCTTCCTTCAGACAGTATTAACTGTTGGTGCACCACCCAGTAACCAGGCCCTTCCCATTTCACCCATCTGTGCTCCCCGCCCCACCACCTGGCCTTGGTTAGACCCTTCCTTCACTTCACCAAGCCTGGAGATGACCCCCACCCCCTTCACTTCCCTCCTCACCACTGACTCCCCTCGCCAGGTCTGAGCTTCTGTGTCCTTGCTTTCTGGCCTTTGGCTGTTCAGTTAAACACAGGAAACTGCTGAGCTGAAATACCACTCTCCAAAGCCAACGGGTGCACCTCCATCTTTAACCCATCACGAACCAGTCACCTTAACAATCTCATGAGCTGCTGATTTTGTCTGAACAGCAGGGTGTAATTTGAATATGCTTCACATGAATGGATTTTCACAGCATGCAAATATTTCTCAAGCAGGAACCCCCACTCTGGGAATGTATGACTCCCAACACGCCACAAACATGACTCCCAACATGACACAAACATGGCTCAGAACACACTACAAACATGGCTCCCAACATGACACAAACATGGCTCAGCACACACGACAAACATGACTCCCAACATGACATAAACATGGTTCAGAAAACACTACAAACACCACTCCCAACATGACACAAACATGGCTCAGCACACACTACAAACATGGCTTCCAACACAACACAGACATGGCTCAGCACACATGACAAACATGACTCCCAGCACAACACAGACATGGCTCTGAACACACCATAAACATGGCTTCCAACATGACACAAACATGGCTCAGCACACACTACAAACATGACTCCCAACATGACACAAACATGGCTCAGCACACACTACAAACATGGCTTCCAACACAACACAGACATGGCTCAGCACACATGATAAACATGACTCCCAGCACGACACAGACATGGCTCTGAACACACCATAAACATGGCTTTTGACATGGCACCAACATGACTCCCAACGTGACGTGACTCCTAACACGTCACAAACATGACGCAGAGCGCACCACAAACATGCCATTGACTTTGTACCATTTTGTTTGCATTCCAATTGGTTGGAGAAGTGGGACATCACGGAGATGTACATGTTGTGCAGTGTTGAGTGAGCAGAATGCTTGGAGGCAGGAGATCATGTGAATGAACCTGCAGTAATGCATCCCACCATACATCCCAATGGCACCACCATGACTTGCCTTCGCAAACAGTCACAATGAAGCCTGCTCTGAACTCCTTAGCAGCACCTTTCCGAACCAATCCCCAGCCTTTCCCATCTCCAGCTGGCGTTGTGCTTCCTGAACCTTCTTATATTGCCTTTTGGTTTTGAGGCAATGATTCCAATGTGTAACCTCATCAACTGGGCCAGTAGGTCCTGGCTTCAGGCCCGTGTTGAGTTTGCTAGGAGGGCCCATCGCCCACTCCAGCTCACAGACCCCACGCTTAACCTGAGGACAGGATTCTACCTGACCATGACGTCTACAGACGGCCAACAATCCTCACACAGCCCCAAAATACCCTCCATCGGGCCCACTGAGGCAGGTCAGGCCACATCACAGCCCATGGGGATAATGCTGCAAATCTAGTGCCAGTCCAGAGTCCGTGAATAACATCCTCACTCCTGAGGCCGAAGGTTGAGAGTTCAACACCCACTTCAGAGGCCTGAGAGCGTAAACAAGGCTGACACTCCGACACAGTGCTGGTTGTGTTGTTTCAACTGGAGGCAAAATTGTGTTTGATGAACAATAAACTAAATTTCCTTCTGCCCTCTCAAGTGGGCAAAAGGTCCTGAGGCACTACTCTGAAGAAACCCAGGGTGTTCTTGCTGTGTTCAGGACATCCCCAGATGATGATAGGCATACAGAGCTGAACTTCCCACAAACACGCCCACTTCACACAGATTTCAATAGAATATTGGCCATGAGCACTTTGAATGGTGAAGCAAGCTCTAGGGGCCGAATGGCCTACTCCTGTTCCTATTTCCTACAGCCTCCTGGCTTAAAGATGGGGTCACAGCGAAACAACATCCACTTAGGTGTCCAGAGGCCTGGACTGGCCAGGAACCTCTTTGTGTCTGACAGCAGCTTGGCTTAAAATATTTAAGCTGAAAATGTGTTGCTGGGAAAGCGCAGTGGGTCAGGCAGCATCCAAGGAGCAGGAGAATCGACATTTCGGGCATGAGCCCTTCTTCAGGAAAGCCCTTCTTTCCTGAAGAAGGGCTTATGCCCGAAACGTCGATTCTCCTGCTCCTTGGATGCTGTCTGACCTGCTGCGCTTTTCCAGCAACACATTTTCAGCTCTGATCTCCAGCATCTGCAGCGCTCACTTGCTCCTTAAAATATTTAATGTTGCATATTCAAAACTCAGCTAGCTGGGGAATAATTTACCAGTGCACAAATAATTGATAGGTTGTGATTGAACAAGAGCATTTTCACTTGTGTCAATGTCAACCAGTCTGGCCTGACTTTGTTAATGTAATGTGCTTTCAAAGATTCACTGAGGAATGTCACTCTGGTACAGAGCTTCCTGAGCAGTCAACACTTTCAACTTTACTTTGCATTAAATTGGTGGGGGAAGGGACATTACAGACAGCGCTGACAATCCATTCAGACAAGTAGGATTGAAGGATACTCCACTGGTGTGGCTGGTGATTTATTGTCACCAAGCGCCTGGATATTCACAGAACAGTCAGATTCACACTCGGAATGATCCCCAGTCCATTCCGATTCACACTCGGAATGATCCCAGTCCATTCCGATTCACACTCGGAATGATCACAATCCAATCAGATTCACACTCGGTATGATTACAGTTCAATCAGATTCACACTCGGAATGATCGCAGCCCAGTCAGATTCATGCTCTTTAAACAATAGACCAGAGACTTTATAAATTATACACCAGTCACTCTGCGCTACCTGAAAGATCAAGGAGCAGTGACAACCCAGTGAACTCTGGGTTAGGGTTAGGGTTAGGGTTAGGCTTTAGTGAACTCTGTGGACAGGGAACACTGAACTACTTTCCCAGTCTTCCCTGTCACACAAAACACCATTAGTTCATTCATTACTTCCCGCAAAGACTTTATCCCATTGTCCCAGTTCCTCCAACTCCATTGCACCTGTTCTGATGATGCCAGTTTTGACAGGACAGCCTCTGAAATGTCTACCTTCCTCCTCAACTAAGGATTCTCCAGCACCTCAGCCCTCAAGGCCCTCAGCCAGGTCGGCCACATCTCCCACACTTCAGCCCTCACACCTTCTCTTCCCTCCCACAACAACGATAGGATTGTCCTTGTCATTATCTGCCATCCCACCAGCATCCATGTCCAGAGGAGCATCAGCCGTCATTTCCGTCACCTCCAGCAGGATGACACCACCAGACACATATTCCCCTCCACTCCCTTGTCTGCCTTCTGGACAGATCGTTCCTTCTGGGACACCCTGGTCCACTCCTCCTTTACTCCCAACAAACTCCCACAGCCCCATGGCTCCTTCCCCTGCAACTGCAGAATGTGTAATACCTACCTCTTTACTTCCTCCATCCTTAGTATGCAAGGGCCTAAATGGTGACTCAGTGGTTAGCACTGCTGTCTCATGGCGCCAGAGACCCGGGTTCAATCCCAGTCTCGGGTGACTGTCTGTGTGGAGTTTGCACACTTTCCCTGTGTCTGCGTGAGTTTCCTCCGGGTGCTCCGGTTTCCCCCCACAGTCAAAAGATGTGCAGGTCAGGTGAATTGGCCACTTTAAACTGCCCATAGGATTTTGGGATGTGTAGGCTAGGTGCAATTGGTCAGGGGTAAGTGTAGAGCAATAGGGTAGGGGAATGAGTCTGGGTGGTTGCTCTTCAGAGGGTCAGTATGGACTTGTTGGGCTGAAGGGCCTGTTTCCACACTGTAGGGATTCTATGAAACACACCTTCCAGGTGAAGCAGCGCTTTACCTGGATTTCACACAATCTAGTTTAGTACATTTGCTGCTCACAATGTGGTCTCCTCTACATTAGGAAAATGAAGTGTAGACTGAGTGATTGCTTCACAGGACATCTACATTCTGTCTGCACAAAAGACCCTGAGCTTCCAGCTGCCTGCCACTTCCACACCCCACCCTGTTCTCCGGCCAACATCTCTGTCTCAGGCTTGCTGCGGTGCTCCAGTGAAGCTCAGAGTGAGCTGGCAGAACAGCACCTCTTGTTCCACTTGGAAACCCGACAGCCTTTTATTCTCAATATCGGATTCAACAACTTTATGGCTTGAGGAACCTTCTCCCATGTCCTTAACCCAACTCCCACACACCAGGTCTCGTTGTCATATGGTCTGCTATTACACACACAACCCATTGTTAGCTTCTGATGATCCCCATTAGCAGTCGAGCGGTGCTGGAAAAGCACAGGAGGTCAGGCAGCATCCGAGGAGCAGGAAAATCGACGTTTCGGGCAAAAGCCCTTCATCAGGAATGCCTGAGGATGCTGCCTGACCTGCTGTGCTTTTCCAGCACCACACTCTCGACTCTAATCTCCAGCATCTGCAGTCCTCCCTTTTGCCTAATCCCCATTAACAGCCACTCGTTCTCCCAGGCTGACCACTGTCCACTCCTTTGGCTGTCCGAATGTTCTTCTCTCTGGATGGAGGTTTGTTCGCTGAGCTGGAAGGTTCATTTCCAGACGTTTCGTTACCCTACTAGGTAACATCTTCAGTGGGCCTCGTGCAAAGTAATGCTGAAAATTCCTGCTTTCTATTTATATGTTTGGGTTTCTTTTGGTTGGTGATGTCATTTCCTGTGATTGATGTTATTTCCTGTGGTGATGTTATTTCCTGTGGTGATGTCACTTCTTGTTCCTTTTCTCAGGGGGTGGTAGATGGGGTCTAACTCGATGTGTTTGTTGATAGAGTTCCGGTTAGAATGCCATGCTTCTAGGAATTCTCATGCATGTCTTTGTTTGGCTTGTCCTAGGATGGATGTATTGTCCCAGTCAAGGTGGTTTCCGTCCTCATCCGTATGTGAGGATACTCGTGAGAGAGGGTCATGTCGTTTTGTGGCGAGTTGGTGTTCATGTATCCTGGTGGCTAGTTTTCTGCCTGTTTGTGCAGTGTTTGTTACAGCCCTTGCACGGTATTTTGTAAATGACATTAGTTTTGCTCATTGTCTGTATAGGGTCTTTCAAGTTCATTAGCTGCTGTTTTAGTGTGTTGGTGGGCTTGTGGGCTACCATGATGCCAAGGGGTCTGAGTAGTCTGGCAGTCAATTCCGAGATGTCTTTGATGTGGGGGAGAGTGGCTAGGGTTTCTGGATGTGTTTTGTCAGCTTGTTTGGGTTTGTTGCTGAGAAATCGGTGGGCTGTGTTCATTGGGTACCCATTGTTTTTGATTACACTGTAAAGGTGATTTACCGCTGCTCTGTGTAGTTGCTCTGTGCTGCAGTGTGTGTTGGCTCATTGAAATAATGATCTGATGCAGCTTTGTTTGTGGGTGTTGGGATGATTGCTTCTGTAGTTCAATATTTGGTCTGTGTGTGTTGTTTTCCTGTAGACGCTGGTTTAAAGTTCCCCATTGGCTGTTCGCTCTACTGCGACATCTAGGAATGGCAGTTTGTTGTGGTTTTCCTCCTCTTTAGTGAATTTTATGCCCGTAAGGGTATTATTGATGATCTTGAAGGTTTCCTCTAATTTGTTTCGTTTAGTGATGGCAAAGATGTCATCCACATAGCGGACCCAAAGTTTGGGTTGGATAGTTGGCAGGGCTGTTTGCTCAAGTCTCTGCATTACTGTCTCTGCTAAGAACCCTGATATTGGAGATCCCATGGGCGTTCCATTGGTTTGTCTGTTAGTTTTGTTGTTGAAGGTGAAGCGGGTGGGAAGGCATAGGTCCTCTAGCTTGATGATACTGTCCTTGCTGATGAAGTTGGTGGTGTTTGGTGTATATGTCTTTGGGTCTTCTAATGTCAGTGTTTCCTTGGCCAGGTTGATGTTATTGGATGTGAACAGGGCTCTTCATCCTCTTCTATCTTAGTGTCTTTGATAGTCTTCAGGAATTCTTGGGTGGAGTGGATGGAATAGTGTGAGTCTTCTACTAAGTGTTTTAGTCTTTGGTGTAGCTTCTTGGCTAATCTGTAAGTTGGTGTTCCAGGTAGCGAGACTATGGGTCTGAGGGGGGGCTCCTGGTTTGTGAATTTTGGGTAATCCATAGAAGCGTGGTGTGTTGGATCTGTCTGGTTTCGTTTTTTGGAAATCGGTCTTATTTATTTCTCCAAATTTCTGAAGTTTTTTGAGTAGGGCTGTGATTCGGTTCTCTAGTTGTGGGGTGGGGTCTATCGCCACCTGTTGGATGTGGATGACACCGCTACGTGGATAACACCTTTGTCATCACAAAACAAAACAAATTAGAGGAAACTTTCAAGACCATCAATAATACCCTTCCTGGCATAAAAGAGGACCACAGGAAATAACATCACCACAGGAAATAACATCACCAATCCAAACATATAAATAGAAAGCAGGTATTTTCAGCATTGCTTTGCCTGAGGCCCACTGAAGATGTTACCTAGAAGGGTAACGAAACGTCTGGAAATGAACCTTTCAGCTCAGCGAGCAAACCTACATCCAAAACTTCAACCTGAGCTACAAATCTTCTCAAAATTCACTGTTCTTCTCTCTCCCTGGCTTTATCTCTACGTATTGTTTTTTCCTTGCCCCCACCCCTTACCCAATCTTCTGGATAAAAAAAACTTTCCGTACCTACTATCGGTTCTGAAGCGTCACTACACCCGAAGCACTAAATCTGATTTATCTCCAAAAATGCTGCCGGACCTGCTGAGTTTTTCCAGCAGTTTCTGTGTTTGTAATTCTGTTTTGTGTCTGCCTGTGTGTATAGGAGGTGTTTTGTAAAGCAGTGAGAGTTCGTCTGCACTCCCTGACCTATATCTTCCCTTCCCTCCCAGACCAGGATAAGGTTCCTATTGGTCACGATTTCCCACTGCACCAGCCTTCACACTTCAATGGTGCCGTCTCCACCAGCTCCAATCTGATACAATGGCCAAACACATCTTTCCCTGTCCTCCTCTTCCAGCTTTCTGAAGACACCGTTCCGCTGTGACACCTGGAGCCAGCGCTTAGTAACTCCCAAATTCCCATCCTTCCTTATTGCGCATTTCCGTGAAAGTGTGGAACAACGCAGGTAGATAGGATAGTGAAGAAGGCATTTGGTATGCTTTCCTTTATTGGTCAGAGTATTGAGTACAGGAGTTGGGAGGTCATGTTGAGGCTGTACAGGACATTGGTTAGGCCACTGTTGGAATATTGCGTGCAATTTTGGTCTCCTTCCTATTGGAAAGATGTTGTGAAACTTGAAAGGATTCAGAAAAAATTTACAAGGATGTTGCCAGGGTTGGAAGGTTTGAGCTACAGGGAGAGGCTGAACAGGCTGGGGCTGTTTTCCCTGGAGCGTCGGAGGCTGAGGGGTGATCTTATAGAGGTTTATAAAATCATGAGGGGCATGGATAGGATAAATAGATAAAATCTTTTCTCTGGGGTAGGCTAGACCAGAACTAGAGGGCATAGGTTTAGGGTGAGAGGGGAAAGATATAAAAGAGACCTAAGGAGCAACTTTTTCACACAGAGGGTTTAGATTAGATTACTTACAGTGTGGAAACAGGCCCTTCGGCCCAACAAGTCCACACCGCCCCGCCGAAGCGCAACCCACCCATACCCCTACAGTTACACCTTACCTAACACTACGGGCAATTTAGCATGGCCAATTCACCTGACCCTGCACATCTTTGGACTGTGGGAGGAAACCGGAGCACTCGGAGGAAACCCACGCAGACACGGGGAGAACGTGCAAACTCCACACAGAGAGTCGCCTGAGGCGGGAATTGAACCCGGGTCCCTGGTGCTGTGAGGCAGCAGTGCTAACCACTGTGCCACCGTGCCGCCCACCAGGTTGGTACGTGTATGGAAGGAGTTGCCAGAGGAAGTGGTGGAGGCTGGTACAATTGCAACATTTAAAAGGCATTTAGATGGATATGTGAATAGGAAGGGTTTGGAGGGATATGGGCCGGGTGCTGGCAGGTGGGACTAGATTGGGTTGGGATATCTGGTCGGCATGGACAGATTGGACTGAAGGATCTGTTTCTGTGCTGTACATCTCTATGACTCTGTGTATCCTTTGACCTCCTCCCTTCTCACTGTTCAGCGCCCAAAACACTCCTTCTAAGTGAACCAAGAATTGCTTCTGCTTCTTTTGATACAGTGCAGCCCCCGAGTAAACTCAGAGTGCATGTGTTCAAATGGCCAACAGCAGCAGGTCCGGCTGAGAAAAGAGTATAAATACAATCGATGAGAAACAGCGGAACAGAGCACAAGAGCAAGGAGGTTGTGATGAACTTGTATAAAAACACTGATTCAGCCTCAACTAGAGTACTGTGTCCAGTTCCAGGAGGGATACTTAAGGAGGAAAGAGAATGCAAGGAGGATGACAATGGCCTTGCGGTATCATTACTGAACTGTTAAACCAGACACCCTGGTAATGACCTGGGATCGGGGTTCAAAGGCAGATGGTGGAATTCGAATTCATTAAAAATCTGGAATTAAGAGTCTAATGATGAGCATTAAACCATTGTTGACTGTCAGAAAAAAACCACCCGGCTCTCTAATATCCTTTATCATAGAATCCCTACAGTGTGGAAACAGGCCCTTCGGCCCAACAAATCCACCCCGACCCTCCGAAGAGTATCCCACCCAAACCCATTCCCCTACCTCATTACTCTACATTCACCCCTAACCTACACATCCCTGAACACTATGGGGAATGTAGCATGGCCAATTCACCTAACCTACACATCCTTGAACACTATGGGGAATTTAGCATAGCCAATTCACCTAACCTACACATCCCTGAACACTATGGGGAATTTAGCATGGCCAATTCACCTAACCTACACATCCCTGAACACTATGGGGAATTTAGCATAGCCAATTCACCTAACCTGCACATCCCTGAACACTATGGGGAATTTAGCATAGCCAATTCACCTAACCTACACATCCCTGAACACTATGGGGAATTTAGCATGGCCAATTCACCTAACCTGCACATCCCTGAACACTATGGGGAATGTAGCATGGCCAATTCACCCTAACCTACACATCCCTGAACACTATGGGGAATGTAGCATGGCCAATTCACCTAACCTGCACATCCTTGAACACTATGGGGAATTTAGCATAGCCAATTCACCTAACCTGCACATCCCTGAACACTATGGGGAATTTAGCATGGCCAATTCACCTAACCTACACATCTTTGGATTGGTGTTTAGGGAAGGAAACTGTCATCCTTACCTGATCTGGCCGACATGTCAAACCAGACCCACAGCCATGCGGTTAACTCTTTACTACCCGCTGCCCAAGCAAGGATGGGCAATAAACATTGGCCAAGCCAGTGATGCCCTCATCATCCCATGAATGAATACCAAAACATTCACAATGTAGGAGCTCTGATAAAGAGTCATCGAGACTCAAAACATTAGCTTGCTCTCTCTCTCCACGGATGCTGTCTGACCCACTGCGATCTCCAACAGTTGTTGTCTTCAAAGGATTCACAAGAATGCTTCCAAAAACAAGACATTTCAGGTGCACAGATAGATTGGAGTAGTTCAAATTATTCTCCTTCACAAGGCCAAGATTTACAGGAGATTTGATCAAGGTATTCAAAATCCTGAAAGGTCTGGATAGAGTTGATGGAGATAAATTGTTCCCATGGGTGGAAAGATAAAATCCTGAGGGCTCTGACACAACATGATACCAAATGGACGATTGATGATGTGACAAATTGTTTGAGTACAGACAGGGGCCCTTAACTCCTTGTCTATTGGTATCTAAATTCTCCCCCCCCCTCTGTCCCTTATTCCCACCCTGACCCCTCCTGCCTTCTGCCTCTTACTCTGTTCCAGTAAAGCTTGATGTGAGTTGGATGCCCCTCCTCCTGGACTCAGTTTCCTGCTCAGTAATTTCAGATCCGAGCCTCCGTGCCCAGTTTCAGAGCCGGCAGCGATTAGGAAGGATCCTAATAGTCACTTTGCTAACAGTGTTGAAACCAGCATTACCATCGCGCCAAGGGGGCCATTGCAGAGTGGCAGTGGGAGCGGGTGGTGACTTGGTCAGGATGGCGTTTCGTGTCGCCTCTCCCCTGGGGAGCGAGGGGAGCCCAGGAACCCTGTTTCAGCAGCTTCCCATTACAACAACAACTCTGAACTTGACTGGCAACAAACCACGGTCTTGTCAGCCCAGTCTGAGCTGAGAGTGGAGCGCAGAGACAGCGACAGGCATCTGCCTATGCTGGGACAGGTGCTGAGACGCCAAACACTGCCGCACTACCCAGGCCAACAGTGCCATCTTGCAGTTGGTCACCACTTCCATTTGGGAAAGGATTGGCCCCAGTCTCTAGGTGAAACCCTGTATCCCAGGGAGAGTCCGATATTCCTGATGCAGCTCCTCAGCACTGACATGGGATTCTGTGACAGAGCTTCTCAACCCCCACCATCAATGTCCCATTATAACAGAACGCAGTCTCTGGGGAGGGAGCAGATGTACCATGGCAGGAGAGGGAGTCTGGGTAAAACTCTCCACTGGTTGGAGTCAAATCGGGCACATAGGAAGATGGTTGTGGTTGTTGGGGGTCAGTCATCTCAGCTCCAGGACATCTCTGCAGGGGTCCCTCAGGATAGTGTCCTAGGCCTGACCATCTTCAGCTGCTTTAACAATGACTTCCCCTCCATCCCAGAGTCAGAAATAGGGATGCTCACCAACAATTGCACAATGTTCAGCACCGTTCACGATTCCTCAGATACTGAAGCAGTCCGTGTTCAAATGCAACAAGGTCTGGACAATATCCAGGCTTGGGCTGACAAATGGCAAGTAACATTCCCACCACACAAATGCCAGGCTATGACCATCGCCAGTAAGGGGATAGTTCCCCAAATGGTTTGTGTCACATCAAGTCTGCTTTTCCCTCAACACCTGCTGCAGACCCAGTCTAGCAGCTATTTCCTTTCAGACCTGACCAGTAGTGCTGCTGCTGCGCCCCTCTTGGTGGTGGACATTGAAATCCCTCTCCTAGAGTAAACCTTGCACCCTTGCCACCCTCCGTCCTTCCTCCAAGAGTTGTTCAAAATGGAGGAGTGCTGATTCATCAGCCGAGGGAGGATGGTACTTGGTAACCAGCAGGTGTTTCCACGTCCGTGTTTAACCTGAAGCCACGAGACGTCACGGGTCTGGAGTCAATCTTGTCAGTGTGTGTGGCTCTGAAAAGTTCCATGTGCAGCTACAGATCTGATTGTGTCTGTATGGATCTTGTTTGCTTTAGGTCAGCCTGCACTGCCCTCTGATGGTTTATCACGCTGGATTTTGCAGTCACTGTACTCATCATTGACCTCAAAGCAAGGCACTAAAAGGTGAAAAGAGGGAACCTATTGCTGCTGGTTTAGGGATCTAGATCTAGCAGCAAAACCTAGACCTTAGAGACAGACTTCAAATGAGAGAAATAAGAAATATTACAAAACATAAATGCTTCTGGATGCTTGGAACTCCAAATTGATGGTTGATCAATCTACCAAATAAATCTACCAAACTGATTTAAAATAATATTCACCAAAGTTGTGGCAGAGTTATGCATTAAGGACAGATCTGGCATCAAACGTCCCACATCAGTGATGTCATCAGAGTAGCAGCCAATCACGTTGAAGTGATCTCCCAGTTAGGCAAAACAGGAAGTTTAAAGCACTGAAAAACATCATGTTTTATTTTTAAAGATAGCCAATTTTTTTAAAAAAAGGCACCTTGGGTGCAGGTTCATAGTTTCAGAAATTAAAATCACAGGTGGACAAGGTGGTAAAGAAAGGGTTTGGTACTTTGGCTTTTATTGATCATTGCAATGAGAATGGGAGTTGGGATGTCATGTTGTGGCTGTGGGGGGCGCTTTGGTTAGGCCACTTCTGGAATTCTGTGCTCCGCTCTGGTTTCCCACTTCTGGTTTCTGGAAAGATATTGTTCAACTTGAAAGGGCTCAAAAAAGACTTACCAGGATGTTGCTGGGGTTGGAGGGTGTGAGCTGGAGGGAGAAGCTGAATAGGCTGGGGCTGTTTTCCCTGGAGTGTCAGAGGCTGAGGGGGCGACCTAATAGATGATTATAAAATCATGAGGGGCGTGGATAGGGTGAAGAGGCAAGATCTTTTTCCCAGGGTAGGGGTATCCAAAACTAGAGAGCGTAGGTTTAAGGTGAGAAGGGAAAGATATAAAAGGACATAAGGGGCAACGTTTTCATGCAGGGGATGTGTGTATGGAATGAGCTGCCAGAGGAAGTAGTGGAGGCTGGTACAATTACAACATTTAAAAGGCATCTGGATGGGTATATGAATAGGAAGGGTTTGGAGGGATATAGGCCAAATGCTGGCAGATGGGACTAGATTGGGTTAGAATATCTGGTCGGCATGGACAGGTTGGACCGAAGGGTCTGTTTCCATACTGTGTGACTCTACGACTCACAAAGTGAATTGTTCAGGGTCAGTAAACTTCATTAACTGTTAAAGGTCTACTAATGTCACATTTAATATTCAACAATGTTTTCAAAGTCTTTTACCTGTGACACTAACAACTTAGAAAGGAAAGTTCTCCCTAGCTCTGTGATTCCTATTTGATTACAATCTGGGTATTTCATTAACTCACTGTGGGAATATAGAGATTCATGGACAGAACTTTCAAAGAATAGTTTCACACATTATTATCACAACATCTCCAGCATTGTTAGCTTTTGGAACCCCCTCTTGAATATTGCAGAGTGCTCGACAATAATATCCTGCAGACTTTAAACTATCCGGAAGAAAGCTTGGAAATGCTTGTGGTTGTGGTTTTAGCTTGATTTCTGCTTCCACGCCGATCATAAGGAACTTTCCCCAGCATGGGATAGGAGGGCAGACTGGACATACACACATTTGGAAATGGCGATCGCAGATTTGCTACAGGTTTTACAGCGTCATTCAGGTTTTGGAAGTTGGTGCAAGAGGTGATGTGAAGCATGGGGGACCCACGGTTTGGATGCAGGAACCATACGAAAGGAAATCCTACTTCCTTCTTCTGATGTTCTGAAACACAACAGAACATGTTCCATCCTTTTACTACCAGTGAGTGATGAAAGAGCTCTTAATTGAAAGAGTGAGTTTTAAATGCTGTGATTAATAGGATATTACTTCTGACAACTGGTAAGCCGTCAGGTGAAGGAACAGGAGAGAAAGTGTATTTCAGAACATTAACCAACAGATAAATGCAGCTCTGCATTGCACAATAGATGAAAGGGCAGCTCAGTTTGAATTCCAATGCTGATATATGAATTTTCTACTCTTCAAGTACTTCCTTCAAATCTATTTGACTATTTCAGAGATGATACAGATGACTCAGCTTTTGGCTGCGCTCAAAGGCTCAAACAGGTTCTGTTCAGTTGAGCACGTTGACACAATTCTTCAATGAAATATCAGTTTGAATGCAATGATGCTTTCAAAATTACTAATGGATTCTGCTCAGCAAATGTTATTCAGACAGCTGTTCAGAGGAAGAGGGTTTTATTCATTTTGACAGAGAAGTGTGTGTACAGGGAGCTAGGCCTACAGTCCTGGGGGTGGAGTGTGTACAGGGAGCAGGGCCTACAGTCCTGGGGGTGGAGTGTGTACAGGGAGCAGGGCCTACAGTCCTGGAGGTGGAATGTGTACAGGGGGCAGGGACTATAGTCCTGGGGGTGGAGTGTGTACATGACGTAGAGCCTACCGTCCCGGGGGTGGAGCGTGTACAGGGAGCAGGGCCTACAGTCCCAGGGATAGACTGTGTACAGGACATAGGGCCTACAGTCCCCGGGTGGAGCGTGTACAGGGAGCAGAGCCTACAGTCTCAGGGATAGACTGTGTACAGGACATAGGGCCTACAGTACCTGGATGGAGCGTGTACAGGGATCAGGGCCTACAGTCCCGGGAGTACAGTGTGTACAGGACGTAGGGCCTACAGTCCCGGGGGTGGAGTGTGTACAGGACGTAGGGCCTACAGTCCCAGGGGTGGAGTGTGTACAGGAAGCAGGGCCGACAGCCCTTGGGGTGGAATGTGTACAGGAAGCAGGGCCTACAGTCTTGGGGGTGGAATGTGTACAGGATGTAGGGGCTACAGTTCCGGGGGTGGAATGTGTACAGGGAGCAGGGCCTACAGTCCCAGAGGTGGAGTGTGTACAGGGAACTGGACCTACAGTCTCAGGGGTGGAGTGTGTACAGGATGTAAAGCCTACAGTCCCGGGGGAGGAGTGTGTACAGGACGTAGGGCCTACAGTCACAGGGGTGGAGTGTGTACAGGACGTAGGGCCTACAGTCGCGGGGGTGGATTGTGTACAGGGTGGAGGGCCTACAGTCCCAGGGGTGGAGTGTGTACAGGGAGCAGGGCCTACAGGCCTGAGGGTGGAGTGAGTATAGGACGTAGGGCCTACAGTCCCGGGGATGGAATGTGTACAGGGAGCAGGGCCTACAGTCCTGGAGGTGGAATGTGTACAGGGGGCAGGGACTACAGTCCTGGGGGTGGAGTCCCAGAGGCCTTGCTCCCTGTACACACTCCACCCCCGGGACTGTAGGCTCTGCTCCCTGTACACACTCCACACCCGGGCCTGTCGGCCCTGCTCCCTGTACACACTCCACCCCTGAGACTGTAGGCCCTCCATCCTGTACACAATTCACCCCCGCGACTGTAGGCCCGACATCTTGTACACATTCCACAGCCCTGTGTACAGGGAGCAGGGCCTACAGTCCTGGGGGTGGAGTGTGTACAGGGAGCAGGGCCTACAGTCCCAGGGGTGGAGTGTGTACAGGGAGCAGGGCCTACAGTCCCAGAGGTGGAGTGTGTACAGGACATAGGGCCTACAGTCCCAGGGGTGGTCTGTGTACAGGATGTAGGCCTGACAGTCCCAGGGGTGGACTGTGTACAGGGAGCAGGGCCTACAGTCCCAGGGATGGAGTGTGTACAGGGAGCAGAGCCTACAGTCCCAGGGGTGGAGTGTGTCCAGGGAGCAGGGCCTACAGTCCCGGGGGTGGAGTGTGTACAGGACTATAGGCCCTGCTACCTGTACACATTCCGCCCCCGGGCCTGTCGGCTCTGCTCCCTGTACACACTCCACACCCGGGCCTGTAGGCTCTGCTCCCTGTACACACTCCACCCCTGGGACTCTAGGCCCTCCACCCTGTACACAATCCATCCCCGCGACTGTAGGCCCTAGGTCCTGTACACATTCCAGGGCCCTGTGTACAGGGAGCAGGGCCTACTGTCCCAGGGGTGGAGTGTGTCCAGGGAGCAGGGCCTACAGTCCCAGGGGTGGAATGTGTACAGGGAGCAGGGCCTACAGTCCCGGGGGGTGGAGTGTGTACAGGGAGCAGGGCCCAAAGTCCCGGGGGTGGAGTGTGTACAGGACGTAGGGCCTACAGTCCCGGGGTGGAGTGTGTACAGGGAGCAGGGCCTACAGTCCCAGGGGTGGAATGTGTACAGGGAGCAGGGCCTACAGTCCCGGGGGGTGGAGTGTGTACAGGGAGCAGGGCCCAAATGCCCGGGGGTGGAGTGTGTACAGGACGTAGGGCCAACAGTCCCGGGGTGGAGTGTGTACAGGGAGCAGGGCCTACAGTCCCGGGGGCGGAGTGTGTACAGGGAGTAGGGCCTACAGACACGGGGGTAAAGCGTATACAGGGAGCAGGGCCTACAGCCCAGGGGTGGAGTATGTGCAGGACGTATGGCTTATACTCCTGGGGGTGGAGTGTTTACAGGGACCCGGGCCTACAGTCCCAGGGGTGGAGTATGTACAGGACGTAACGCCTACAGTCCCAGAGGTGGAGTGTGTACAGGGAGCAGGGCCTACAGGCCCAGGGCTGGAGTGTGTACAGGGACCAGGGCCTACAGTCCCAGGGGTGGTGTGTGTACAGGACGTAGGGCCTACAGTCCCAGAAGTGGAGTGTGTACAGGGAGCAGGGCCTACAGTCATAGGGGTGGAGTGTGTACAGGGAGCAGGGCCTACAGTCCCAGAGGTGGTGTGTGTACAGGGAGCAGGGCCTACAGTCCCAGAGGTTGAGTGTGTACAGGGAGCAGGGCCTACAGTCCCAGGGGTGGAGTGTGTACAGGACATAGTGCCTACAGTCCCGGGGGTGGAGTGTGTACAGGGAGCAGGGCCTACAGTCCCAGAGGTGGAGTGTGTACTGGGAGCAGGGCCTACAGTCCCAGACGTAGAGTGTGAACAGGGAGCAGGGCCTACACTCCCGGGGGTGGAGTGTGTGCCGGACGTAGGGCCTACAGTCCTGGGGGTGGAGTGTCTACAGGGAGCAGGGCCTACAGTCCCAGACGAGTGTATACAGGGAGCAGGGCCTACAGTCCCAGGGGTGGAATGTGTACAGGGAGCAGGGCCTACAGTCCTGGGGGTGCAGTGTGTACAGAGAGCAAGGCTTACAGTCCCGGGGTGGCGTGTGTACAGGGAGCAGGACCGACAATCCTGGGGGTGGTGTGTGTACAGGAAGCTGGGCCTACAGTCCTGGGGTTGCAACGTGTACAGGGAGCAGGGCCTACAGTCCCAGGGGTGGCGTGTGTACAGAGAGCTGGGCCAAGAGTCCCAGAGGTGGAGTGTGTACAGGGAGCAGGGCCTACAGTCTTGGGGGTGGAGTGTGTACAGGGAGTAGGGCCTACAGTCCCAGGGGTGTAGTGTGTACAGGAAGCAGGGCCTACAGTCCCAGGGGTGGAGTGTGTACAGGGAGCAGGGCCCACAGTCCCAGGGAGCAGGGCCTACAGTCCCGGGGGTGGAGGGTGTACAGGGATGAGGGCCTACAGTCCCAGGGGTGGAGTGTGTACAGGAAGCAGGGCCTACAGTCCTAGGTGTGGTGTGTGTACAGGGAGCAGGGCCTACAGTCCCGGGGGTGGTGTGTGTACAGGCAGCAGTGCCTACAGTCCCGGGGATGGAGTGTGTACAGGGAGCAGGGCCTACAGTCCCAGGGGTGGAGTGTGTACAGGGAGCAGGGCCTACAGTCCCGGGGGTGGAGTGTGTACAGGGAACAGTGCCTACAGTCCCGGGGGTGGAGTGTGTACAGGGAGCAGGGCCCACAGTCCTAGGGGTGGAGTGTGTCCAGGGAGCAGGGCCTACAGTCCCAGGGGTGGAGTGTGTACAGGGAGCAGGGCCCACAGTCCCAGGGGTGGAGTGTGTACAGGGAGCAGGGCCTCCAGTCCCGGGGGTGGAGTGTGTACAGGATTTAGTGCCTACAGTCCCAGGGGTGGAGTGTGTACAGGGAGCTGGGCCTACAGTCCCAGAGGTGGAGTGTGTACAGGGACCAGGGCCTACAGTCCAGGGGTGGAATGTGTACAGGACATAGGGCCTACAGTCCTGGGGGTGGTGTGTGTACAGGGAGTAGGGCCTACAGTCCCAGGGGTGGAGTGTGTACAGGGAGTAGGGCCTACAGTCCCAGGGGTGGAGTGTGTACAGGGAGCAGGGCCTACAGTCCCAGGGGTGGAGTGTGTACAGGGAGCAGGGCTGACAGTCTCAGGGATGGAGTGTGTATAGGGAGCAGGGCCTACAGTCCCAGGGATGGACTGTGTACAGGACAGAGGGCGTACAGTCCTGGGGGTGGTGTGTGTTTAGGGAGCAGGGCCTACAGTCCCAGGGAGTGACTGTGCACAGGACGTAGGGCCTACAGTCCCAGGGGTGGAATGTGTACAGGAAGCAGGGACTACAGTCCGGGGGGTGGAGTGTGTACAGGGAGCAGGGCCTATAGTCCCAGGGGTGGAGTGTGTACAGGGAGCAGGGCCTATAGTCCCAGGGGTGGAGTGTGTACAGGGAGCAGGGCCTATAGTCCCAGGGGTGGAGTGTGTACAGGGAGCAGGGCCTATAGTCCCAGGGGTGGAGTGTGTACAGGGAGCAGGGCCTATAGTCCCAGGGGTGGAGTGTGTACAGGGAGCAGGGCCTACAGTCCCAGGGGTGGAGTGTGTACAGGGAGCAGGGCCTACAGTCCCGGGGGTGGAGTGTGTACAGGGAGCAGGGCCTACAGTCCCGGGGGTGGAGTGTGTACAGGGAGCAGGTTCAGAGCACACAGTCTGAGGAGTATATGCACGAAGCACTCCACTGTAACTGTCAGGGGGGAGTATATCAGGCTGCACATGGGCTGGGAAGGCAGGGAGGAGGTCAGTTTCTGTTCAGGGGAGAGTGTGCCCGCAGCTAGGAATGAGGTGAGGGTTGAGGAGCAGATCACCAAGGCACAGTGCTGACTGACAAGGCCAGTACCAAGCCAGGATCACACCACAAGGTCTCTTCACACATCGTGAAGCAGTGACATTCATCCACCTGTTCCAGCTCATATCCCCCGGCTAGGGTAAGAATTTTGGACAGTCTTCCTGACTGGGGGCTTTGGACCCCATCACAGCCACTGATGAGCTGTCCCATTTGACGGGGACATACTGCTGCCACCCCCACCCATTCCCACCCCCCTGTTGCTCCTTCGCGTTGGCATTGAAAGATGGAAGATTCCCGGGTGGAATACGTTGAGAGGGGGCGATGACAGCAGAGTTAAGAAGAAAGGGAGAGGAACTGAGGGGAGAACCCGATTGATAATACCCTACCGGCCAATGCAGGGAGCAGAAAGGCAGGCTAGATCATCTGCAGCGTAAAGGGAATTAGGATCAAGGGAGCAGGGCTTAATAGACAAGATGGACTTGGAGGAGGAGGAGGGAATGGAAATGTCACGAGGGAAAACAAAGTGAGAAACTAGAGTTGGACGTTAGGACAGCAGCCATGAAGGGAGGTTGGCTGTGCTGGCTACGGAAAGGGAGGGACCTCATGGAATGACAGCTGATTGGCTGCTCTCCACCGTAATGACAAAGACGTCAATGAACTCCATCCCAGTGACTGACCCAGCAGAGGGAAGCTGTGCTGGTTAACTCCTTCTGCCCACTTCTCTGCTTGCTGTAGATACCTGGCGACAAGGCTTGCACCCTGGAGATGGCAGTTTTCTAGTATTCACCTCCACAAAAGTCAAGGCCATGTACTCTGCTGTGGAGTGCAGGGCCCCTCTGTCACTGCCTCAGAATTGTAATGATGTGTTCAGTAACACTCCTCACAGTGAATGGGGCTCTGGTTGTGTGTGTAATGCATAAGTGTAGACAGGCAGCACACCCTGAGCCAGGTGGGCAGGAAACAGGAGCCATCCCCTAATCTCTCGCTGTGTCTCCAATGGGGCTGGCATGATTGTCGACCATATAATGAGGGCATCACATCTGCTGCCAGGATACTGGGCACTGATGCGCATGGTCACACCAGGCAGACGCTGGGAGAGTGGAATCCATTGCGGGTTGAGATACATCATAGAGTAGTGTTTGCAGTGTGTGGTAATGTGTGGAAAACTCTGCCTCCGTGCTGAACCCAGTGCCTTACCCCACCTGCTTCTCTCTCTGGAGACAGAGGACATGGCTTACTCTCATCTCTCCGTACAGTGTGTGCATCAGAACAACGGTCGATGCTGGACTGGGAGAATGTTTCAAATACCACCTGCTCAGGCTGGAAGGAACAGAACATGAAGCAGTTCACGGTCAGAGATATCTTCACAATGCCATCCCGGTCCTGCCTTGGAGCTGCACAAACCTCAGTCAGTACACCTTGTTGAGGCTGAGCCAGAATAATTTCCCGTGAAACACCCCAGGGTGGATATATCTTGTCTGAGCTGAAAATGTGTTGCTGGAAAAGCGCAGCATGTCCCCATCCAGGGAACAGGAGAATCGACGTTTCGGGCATAAGCCCTTCTTCAGGAATGAGGAAAGTGTGTCCAGCTGGTTAAGATAAAAGGTAGGGAGGAGGGACTTGGGGGAGGGGGGTTGAAAAT
>NC_057729.1:3164002-3169680 GCF_004010195.1 Chiloscyllium plagiosum | reverse complement strand
ACCACCACTCTCTGCCTTCGACTGGTTAGCCAGTTTTCTATCCAATTGGCCAGATTTCCCTCTATCCCATGCCTACTGACTTTCCGCATAAGCCTATCATGGGGAACCTTATCAAATGCCTTACTAAAATCCATGTACACTACATCCACTGCTCTACCCTCATCCACATGCTTGGTCACCTCCTCAAAGAATTCAATAAGACTTGTAAGGCAAGACCTACCCTTCACAAATCCGTGCTGGCTGTCCCTAATCAAGCAATGTCTTTCCAGATCTTAAATTTCCAGATGTGACCTGCACATCTTTGGACTGTGGGAGGAAACCGGAGCACCCAGAGGAAACCCCCGCCGACACGGGGAGAATGTACAAACTCCACACAGTCAGTAGCCAGAGGCTGGAATTGACGGTCCCTGGTGCTGTGAGGCAGCAGTGCTAACCACTGAGCCACTGTGCCGATTTCTAGAAGTCAGAACCAAGGCCAATCCACCAGTTGCTGTAACTTCAACAACTTTACATAACGGTACAAATGCTTGCTCAGCAACAATTATCCCTTTAGATAGCACAGAGTGGAGGAGGGGACGGTTCCTTTCTGTTGCTGAATGCACCGTCGTTAGCAATACTAATTGACTGTATTACAGTCTGCCACCTCTACATGGTGCCTACCATACTTGTCCCATGATCAAAATGGCATCTACTGCCATAGGTTCAAGTCGGACAGTCAGTACCAAGCAGGCTTGGAGAACACTGGGTGAACCGGAGAGCTGTTGGGTCTTCATTGTTTACTATACTTAAGTTTCAGTCTCTCAGGGAAGCCATGGATGTGGGGGTGAGGGCAGGAAAGCGGAGTTGGAGCCCAAGATCAACCACAATCTTATTAAATAGCAGAGGCACAATGGTCTATTTCTGTTCCTTATACTCTTGGGAGAGCGATGGAATACTCCCCAGTTACCCGGATGAGTGTTGCTTCAACACTCAAGAGCCTTGGCACTCATCCAAGGCAAAGCAGCCCACATGATTGGCACCACATCCACAAACATCCCTCCCTCCACACCAATGCTCAGTACCATCTACATGATGCACTGCATAACTCACCAAGGCTCTTTCAACATCACCTCCCAAAACAGTGTGTACTACCATCATACAGGCCAAAAGCAGCAGTTATGGGGGAAAACACTATCCCCTACAAGTTCCCCTCCAAACCACCTGCCATCCTGAGTTGGAAATATATCACTGTTCCTTCACCGTCACTGGGTCAAAATCCTGGAATTCCTTCCCTAAGGATATTGTAGGTCAACGACAGCACATGGACTGCAGATTAAGACAACAGCTCACCACTGCTTTCTGAAAGTATGTTGGGATGGGCAATAAATGTTGGTCCAACCAGAAAAAGATACATACCACAAAAGAATAATAACAGAAGGCTTGATGGGACAGTGTCCAGGGCAGTTTTGCTAAAATGCAAAGAGTCCTCTGTGAATATCATCATGCAAAGATGTTGCACATTATAATTATAATATTATAACCCAGGGAAGAAGGGAGGTAAACACATCCAGGGTATTACAGGAAAATCACCTGAACATCAATGGTGGGAAAATAATAAAACATCACAAAAGAGAATCACAAAACCAGAAATCAAAGCATGATAAATGGAGTTAGGACAGAATTAAACAGGGAAAAACTGCCTTGTCCAAACGTATTAAAGAGGGACAGACAGTAAATAAGTATAATGCAGTTGATATAATTATCTACTATTCAAAAGCCTTGGGATGCTATATAATAGACCCGCTGGAAAAGCACAGCGGGTCAGGCAGCATCCGAGGAGCAGGGGAAAGGCCTAAGCTTGAAACGTCGATTCTCCTGCTCCTCGGATGCTGCCTGACCTGCAGTGCTTTGCCAGCAACAATCTCCAGCATCTGCAGTCCTCCCATTCTCCATGTTGTGTAATAGGTTAAAGGAGGAAAAGGCAAAAGTAATTTTGAGTAGAGGGAAAATGCATTGGGTGGGTCACATGGCCTTTCATCATGAAAAGCAGAAACAGGGCGGTGTTGGACAGGATCAATGGGATCCGGGGGCGGTGTTGGACAGGATCAATGGGATCCGGGGGCGGTGTTGGACAGGATCAATGGGATACGGGGGCGGTGTTGGACAGGATCAATGGGATCGGGGGCGGTGTTGGACAGGATCAATGGGATCCGGGGACGGTGTTGGACAGGATCAATGGGCCGAGCCGGAGAGGTTCAATGGGATAGAGGGGCAGAGCTGGACAATTTCAAAGGGATACATGTGTAGTGCAGGATGCCTTTCAAGAAAAGGAGACGGTCCTGAGCATGTCATTTTATTTTTACACTGCAATATCTTTATTTCCTTGTCCTGAGCATGTCCAATCAGGTTTTAGATTTGTTGACAACTACAGAAACTGTTGTAGACTTTGAGATGTAGAGCAGCCATCGGGCAGGTTTGTCTGGAATCACTTTTTATTAATAGGAGCAAACATGAATGAAATTTATAAAATACTAACAAACAGCAAGGCAGCCACATCCATTCTCAATCTTCACTTGCGTCCTGAAGTGTAGGGGCTGGGAAAGCTCAAGAAATAACACACAAATTACACCATTTCAAGAAACATTGCCAATGCAGTGTTGAAGAGGTGGAGATTGAAGAGATCAGTCTCTGTGTACAGTGCTTTGTCTGCGCCCAGCATCCATGAACAACTTCATCCTCTCCAGGCATTCGGAATCCACATCTTGTCTGCATATTCATTCATTCATTCATTCAGTGGTCTGACTGCAGCTTGCTAATGTACCCTGCTCCATCCACAACGTCCTGCAACAGTCCTGATGCAGAGTGACCAAACTACACTCCTGCACATTGCACAGCCACCAAGCAAACAGCTTGGGGAAGTTGGGAATATACAACAGGAGGCGATACCTTGTGACATGGCAGCACCTCGTCTTGGGTCGAGGAATGTGCATTGACAGCCGGCCATTGAACTGTGCCAGGGGATAGTGGCAAGTGCTACACTGAGTAGCCCATGTAGGGGGAGGTCAGAGATGCATGTGGGAGTGCAGTTCACATGCAGGGTATGGGGGAAGAGACGGTGACGCGTACAGGGGGATAGTGGTTTAATATAAAAAAGGAGATTGAAGAAGATGCCACATCTAAAACAATAAATGCTGCTGGTGTTGAGAGCTCCAGCCTCTCCCCATCCCCATCAGCACCTCTCCTCTATTTCGGGCGTCTATGCAGTCGCTTCCCCTTTCCAACAGAGTTACTAATCCTCTGGGACTTGTCATCCAAAATGAAATCTTCCTCCCCCACAAAGCTCTGCTCTCTGATCCCCACTCCCCCCTGATGGATCATACACAGTCTTCTGAGGGAGGCAGAGGAGCTGTGCCATGAGCAGGGAGGAGGGCATCGCTGCACGTGTGGGGGCTGTTTCCGCCCTTTCGCTGCCGAGCTGCAGCCCAAGCGGGTGGTTTCTGAAGGTCCCTTTCCAAGCGCCACCTCCTTGGGGCTGAGGACGGCCCTTGCTCTGGGCGGACCACCCCCTCCCAGCTGGGAGTCCGTGCCACGCGGCTTTGCGCTGGCATTGCGGGAGAAGTTTTGGAATGCCGAGGGGCGGCAGGTGCCATTGCAGTAGGGGTACTGTAACCAGCAGTGACTGCAGGTATTGGCAGCACTGCCCATCAGTCCAATGGCTGGATCCCCTGGGCTGCTGGGGCCCCTGTTAACCATCAGGCAGGCTTTCCTGCCTCTCCCGGGATGGCGAGTGGGGTTACAGCTCCC
This sequence comes from Chiloscyllium plagiosum, assembly GCF_004010195.1. NCBI lineage: Eukaryota > Metazoa > Chordata > Chondrichthyes > Orectolobiformes > Hemiscylliidae > Chiloscyllium > Chiloscyllium plagiosum. Next base: position 3,165,897 of record NC_057729.1, on the reverse strand, counting down.
AGCAGCAGTGTTGGAGCGCGGCCGGGTGAACCTGCTCCTCTCTGCCTGCTCCGACTTCAGCTGCAGCCATTCCAGCTCGAGGAGTCGGCCCACAAAGCTCTCCAAAAGCCCCAGGGGCCGGGCAGTGACAGGGCTCCTCGCGTTGCTGCTGCTGTGGACCAGCAGCGAGAGCTCGCGCAGGTTCCAGCTGGCATACGGCTCGGGCAGGAAATCCGGGTAGCTAAACCCCACACAGCCGCAAGTCTGAGTCAGCTCAGCCGGGGTGATCACTTCGGCCCGCAGGTTCAGGTCCGGAGGTCTGCGAGGGCTGGAGACCAAAGGAATTCTCTCAGAATCAGAGAGATCACTGGCGCTGTCCTCATCCGGGGCAGCTACTGGTAATTCAAAGCTCTGCAGCAGTGGGTTTGTAGGAGAGCAGCCGACGGCGTTATGGCAATAGGTGCTCGGCTGCTGGTTGGACCCATCTGTGTCCAACGCTGGGTCACCCAGCAGCGAGCAGTCCACCGGCACGGTCGGCGTAACCGGTCGGAGATTGGAGGGAGACTCTCTGGCTGCCATGGAGACCTTCAGCAGCTTCCTGAAGGAGGCCGACGATCTCGGCAGCTGCTTCAAACTCGACGCGGACTTGGCGTTCCTGCCAACAAAGGTATGGAGGGAGGATTCAGAGCTCTGCTCCACACTCTGTGCAGCGCTTATTCCAAAACAAACAAAGGGAACAAACCCAAGCTTCCCAATTATAACCATACACATAGCAATTCCAAATTTGATCCTTAGCCCCCCCCCCCACCAAATCCTATTTGGGCAGGTCAAGGGAGGGGTTAGAGGAAAGAGACCAGGCCCCCATGTACTCAGCTTGGAGTGCGGGGAAAGACCCTGCAGATGTACAGCCAGGGTGACCCAATTCCCACTAACCCATCAGAAATCCATGTTGGCTCAGTCTGGTGTCAGTTCAGCATCGTCCAAAAGGTTATCTCAGGTTACAAAGACATCTTGATCAATTGAGTCAATGGGCTGAGGAGGGGCAGGTGGAGTTCAACTTGGATAAGTGCAAGGTGTTGCATTTTGGAAAAACAAACATGGGCAGGATTTATACAATTAAAAGTAGGTAGTGTTGTGTAACACAGAGGGGTTTAGGTACATAATGCTTTGAAGTTTTCATCAAATGTCGACAGGGTGGTTAAGAAGGTGGTTATCATGCTTGCCTTTATTGCTCAGACCACTGAGTGTTGGAGTTAGGGCATTATGTTGGGATTATAGAGGGTGTTGGGGAGGCTTCTTCTGGAATACTGTGTGCATTTCTAGTGGCTCTGTTATAGGAAGGATATTATTAAACTGGAGAGGATTCAGAAGAGATTTACCAGGATGCTGCCAGGCATGAAGGGTTTGAGTTATAAGGAGAGGCTGGATAGGTTGGGACTATTTCACTGGAGTTTGAGGGGTGAGCTTATAGAGATTTATAAAATCACGAGGGGCATAGATAAGATGAACGTCCTTTCCCTACAGTGGGGGATTTCAAGACTGGAAGGCATACTTTTAAGGTAAAAGGAAAAAGATTGTTTTTAAAAAAAGACAGGAGGAGTAACATTTTTTTTCTCTCTACACAGAGAGTGGTTTGTATGTGGAATGAACTGGGAACAGTTAAAATATTTAAGCATTTAAATAAGTACAAAGGAACCTCGATTATCCGAACAAGATGGGTGGGCACTATTTCATTCGGATAATTGATTAATCGGTTAATTGATTCAATGCCTCTCCTCTGGGGCTCAGAGTTTTTTTCAGTCTGCTCCCCGTTCAGGAGACGAGGCATCAGGACACTGCGGGGGAGCCCCCGCCCCACCACACCCCCAACTCCTGTCCAACACGGCCCCCTTCCGTCCCCACCTCCGCTCCCTGTC
>NC_057729.1:3154539-3163846 GCF_004010195.1 Chiloscyllium plagiosum | reverse complement strand
ACCTCCTCCCACTCCTCTCCCACCACCCCCCCCCCCAACCCCCCACCCCAGACAGCCAGACTGGACACCAACAGTAAACCTGCTGCTGCCTTTGGGGGTGGGGGGGTCAGTAGTAGGGTGAGTCTCCAAATAGCACAAACACGCGCGCGCACGCACACACACACACTTTTTACTGCAACTCTTTGACCGGTTCCACCTTTACACTCCAGGACAATTTTGGAGAGATTATGTGGGAAAGGGAAGGTGTAGGGAGAGAAAGAGGGCGTGCAGTCAGTCATTTGGAGACAGTGCCTGGGCTCCTATTGACGTCCAGGACTGTTCTCAGCAGCATTTCAGTAAGCTGAGATAGTTTTTAATTACTGTAAACAAAAGTTGCAATCAGTGTTGGAAACACCCCTTTGATGTTATGTTTCTATCGGGACCTCAAGATCTTTTTCGGATAATCCAATATTTGGATAATCGAGGTTCCTGTGTACATGAATAGGAAAGGTTTTGATATGGCCCAAACACAGGCAGGTGGGACTCGTTTAGTTTGGGATTATGGTCAGCATGGGCTGGTTGGACCGAAGGGTCTGTTTCCGTGCTCTATGACTCTAAATGGTCAGTTACGCTGTCCCTATCATCAGATTCTTGCAAAGTTTACAATAAGGCACAGGCAGAGGTTCCCTCAAATTTCTTCAGAACACACAAATATACAGGAGATCCTGAACAGCAGCAGAAACATTAGGTCACGTCCCAAGATAGGAGGAACAGGGGGTAAAGCTGCAAGTATACCCTCACTGGAAGAGGAGCAGCTGCCAACTATGGGAAGAGTTAACTCCCAATATTAATCAGAGCTTGAAGGTTGTGGTCATATTAGCAGGTCAGCTGTGTGGAGGATAGCAGGTGTGAGCGCTCAGTACCAGCAGAAAGCCAACACGATCTGAATTTGGAACTGCTTCTCTGAACTGAAGTACTTTTACTGGGGAGAAAAGGAAACCAGAATATGCAACTCCAAGACCCTTTGTGTCTGACAGAGTGACTGTCTGGACTAGAACTGCACCTAGCATTCCCTCTCTTTGGTCAAACATTGGAGATCCTGATCTGGGGGGAATCTTGTCTTGCCTGCAGTCCATGTCCTGGATTGATTGCTGCAGGAGCTGGTCTATAAACACTAACCTCTGGCACTGACACACAGCTTGTACTTACATCAGGAATATCAGTTAAGTTGGCAGGTTGGAACTTAAGCAGCACATTTTGCTGCTACCAACTGAGTCTGGGCTAAATGGAAAGCAAAATTACAGCTTAGGGGATTAAAGGGACAGTGGTCGCATGGATACAAAACAGTGATGGGGCAACAAGAGCAGTAAAAAAGGTAGGATCTGTGAATTGTGAATCCCGCACGTTCATGGAGTTGTGGGGATTACAGGGAGTTTATACAAAGTGACTTACCTCGGACAACTCTCAGTCGAATAGTCGCTCATCTCCTTCTTCTGAACAGAGCTGTTTGGTCGGAGTAGAGACGTGCCCTTCCTGCCTGGGTTCGACACGTTTCTGGTAATCTACAAAACAGCATGGGATCCATGATACCTCTGACATTCCCAACACGACCACCAAGAGAAAAATCAGGATCTTGGGAACTGGATTCCTAAAGTAACTGCATGGAGTTCGACAGTGAATTCTCTCCACTTCGAAATGGTAGTGAAAACACTGCAGGTAATAACGAGGAACACACAACATGAGGAGTAAATGAGATGGCTTCCTTTGGAACACATTCTTGGCTTTTCGTCATATTTATTCCTGCTCAGGGAAGTGATAAAAGACCAAATGTCCAGGTTTGCTAAAGAAAGGTTATGCAGTAAATGCAGCTGATGCGACTTAGTAAAATGATGACAGCTGGAATTCAATGTAGAGAATTAGGAACTGGAACAGAATAAAGTATTTTGCAAGTGGTGAGATGCTGGAGAGGATTAGGGATTTGAGTACAGACATCACTAGAAGCTAGTGAGCAGCTACCAATAAGAAGTTTGAGAAGTCTAATACATCAGCTTTTAACTTGAGCATTGGAATATTAACATTGGAACTTTGTTCCAGTTGCAGAGAACTCGGGGTAGAAAGCATCAGGAACAGAGGGAGCCTTGGTCATTGAGAACAACGGAGGATGAGAGTGTGCAGCCAGGCACTTAGCTCAGTTAAGTGCTAATAAATTTTAAAATTCAATCGCAATCTCTATTACAAGAAATAGATTTAACAGCGTATTAGTGCAGGGCAGGTTTAAAGACTGAGATAGAATTAATAGTTTAAACAAGATACTAATTAGATTGTAAAAAGAGAAACATTTGACTAATCTGTTTTAAAGAATTTGATAACTGGACACTTCAAAAAGGCAGCAGCAAAGTGAACGTGAAAGGGAAATTATGTTTGACAAACCTGATGGAGTTTTTTTTGAGGATGTTGTGTGTAAAATTGATAAAGAAGAACCAGTAGATGTGGTGTCTTGGATTTTCAGAATGTTTTGGATAACATCCCACATGGGAGGTTAATGAATGAAAGTAGAGCTTGCAATTTGGGCAGCACGGTGGCTCAGTGGTTAGCACTGCTGCCTCACAGCACCTGGGAGTCAGGTTCAATTCCAGCCTCGGGTGACTATCTGTGTGAAGTTTACACATTCCCCTTCCAACCCTGTGTCAGTGTGGGTTTCCTCTGGGCGCTCTGGCTTCCTCTCAATCCAAAGATGTGCAGGTTATGTGGATTTGCCACAGGAAATGCGGGGTTACAGGGATAGGGTGGATCTAGGTGGGATGTTCTTTGGAGGATTAGTACAAATTTGATGGGCTGAATGACTTCTTTCTGCACTGTCGGGATTCTATGAATTGGGGGAAATATACTAGTATGGATTGAGAAACTGGTCAGACAGAAAGCAGAGAGTCAAAATAAACAGATCATTCCCAATTTGTTCATGCCATAAAGCTAAGTGGCAATTAAACCTGTGAGGAGAATGCAGGAAGGTATCAAGCTGACAATGATCATGTAAACCAATAGGCTCCAACACATCAGATGGAATACAGTGTTGGTAAGTGTGAAGTTGGTCCACTGTGGTAGAAAAAAACTGAAAGACTACTTTTTAAAAGAGGGAGAGTTGGGAAGTCTTGGCGTCCAAAGAGACCCTGTTCATAAGTCACGAGAAGCGAGCAGGTAGTTGGAATAATCAATAAGAAAGATATAAGGTACGATTACTTTCATTGTTAGCAGAGGGGCACCTTTATCATCCAGAGGGTGGTACATGCATGGAACAAGATGCCAGAGGAAATGGTGGACACTGGTACAATTGCAACAGTTTAAAGGCATCTGAAGGGGTTCATGGGTAGGAAAGGGTTTGGAGAGTTATGGGCCAAATGCTGGCAAATGGGAATAGGTCAGATTGAGATGTCTGGTTGGCAGGGATGAGTTGGACTGAAGAGTCTGTTTCAGCACTGCATAACTCCCTAAGTCTATTTGACTACATAAGTAAAAATATCTTGCTGCAATTTAGACCTCACTTGTCATATTGTGCACAGGACTGCCTTCCTTATCCAAGGAAAGATATACTTGCCATAGGCTGAGTGTAACAGAGGTCCTCCAGAATAATCCCTGGCATGTCAGGATGGTCTTTTGAGGAAACTGGGGTTGTAGGCTTCCGAGTTGGGAAGAATCAGAGCGATCTCATTGAAACTCACAACATTCTTACAGGGCATGACGGGTTGGATGTAATTTGGATGTTTACACTGGATGGTGAGTTTAGAACCAAGGGACATAATCTCAGGGAGCTTCAAGAATCCTACAATCCAGGGAGCTGACACTCCAAACGATCGTTTTAATTTTCCACCTTGTTCTCACACTGACCTCGGTCCTCAGCATGCTGCAGTTCCAATGAAGTTCAACGCATTGAACATGATCTTAAATTTCAATCACTTCACAGCCTTCAAAACCCATAATCTCTGGCCCAATTTTGTTTTTATCTTTACGTACAAGTTTCAATTTAACTCTCACTTTCTTCTCTTTTCATTTTCAGATGTTCCTTTTCATCATCACATCGCCTCCAGACACATCTCTTGATTTTTCTAATCGTCCCATTACCACTCTCTTTGGCTCAACACCGCCAACTCTTTTGCTATTGAATCTTTCCTGACTGCCACCCTTTTACGTTCTCTCTTCCTGCTTTTTCCACACCTCCACCTTTCACTCTTCCCAACTCCAGTGGAAACAAACCCATCCGATCCCAAATCTCGAAAACCTCCTCTCAGCCTCTGCCAATACATTTACAGCTTTTACATTTAAAGACCGAAACCCAGATTGCACTTGATATTCAAAATGTGGTCTCATCAATACCTAAGACCATGAGACAGGAGAAGTAGGCCATTCAGCCCATCGAGTACACTCTGTCATTCAGTAAAATCATGACTGATCTGATAAGCCTCACCACCTCTTTCCTGCTTTTTCCTCTATAACCTTCCTTTTCCCTTACTGATCAAAAATCTGTCTCAGTCTTGGATATATTTTCCACAACAGCTTTTGATGTAGTACTATTCTTACACTTCTATCTTTCTCACACAAACTCTGCCCAAAATTGTCCTTTCATCTTTCTAACACAAACCATGCATGCCCTGTCGCTCCACCGACTTACACTCTCCCTACCTGAGCTGTCTCTCCATTTCTCATACCCAGACTGTCTACGTCTTGATCCCTCACACACTCTACTGTACTGTACTGTCTGTTCTGTCACTGTCCGTTTCGGATACATTTTCTCTGCCTGTAATCGCCCTTCAATTCACACACACTAACAATGCCTGTACTCCCTCTCCATTTAATCCATTGTCTTTGAAATGCCACTTCTCAAAAGGCAATGGATGCAGAATGTTTAAATAGTTTTAAGGCAGAGGCAAATAGATTCTTAATTACCAAAGGTTATCAGGGATCTGCAGGAATGTAGAGTTGAGATTAAAGTCCGATCAGCTGTGACATTATTGAATGGAAAAGCAGCCTCAAAAGGGCCGAATGGCCTTTTCGTACATTCATACACCCAGACTATCCATATTGTCTCCCCATCTCTGTACTGTCCTGCCATTCACCTAGACTGCTCGCGCTGTCTCCATCCCTCACTGACACACCAATAGTATTGTCTCCATGTCTCTCTCTCACACCACCTACAGTGTGGGTGTAGCAGACAGTGGGGATAAAAGGGTCCTTCTCAGGATGGCAGCCTGCCTCGAGGCTCAGTGTTGGGACCACAACTTTTCACTGTTCTACCTAAATGATCTAGATGAAGGAACGGAGGCCATTTTGGGTACGTTTACAGACGATATGTAGATAGGTAGAGGGACAAATAGCATTGAGGCGGCAGAGAGGCTGCAGAAAGATTTGGACAGGTTAGGAGAGTGGGCAAAGAAGTGGCAGATGGAGTACAGTGTGGGAAAGTGTGCAATCATGCGCTTCGGTTGCAAGAACAGAAACATGTAGTGTTTTCTAAATGGGGGGAAAATTCAGAAGTCTGAAGTGCAAAGAGACTTGGGAGTTCTAGTCCAGGATTCTCTCAAGGTAAACTTGCAGGTTGAATCAGTCATTAGGAAGGCAAATGCAACGTTGGCATTTATTTCAAGAGAACTTGAATATAAAAGCAGGGATGTATTTCTGAGGCTCTATAAGGCTCTGTTCAGGCCACATTTGGAATACTGTGTGCGGCTTTGGGCCCCATATCTCAGGAAGGATGTACAGACCCTGGAGCGTGTTCAGAGGAGATTCACGAGAATTGTTCCAGGAATGAAAAGCTTAACATATGAGGAACGTTCGAGGACTCTGGGTCTACATTTGATGGAGTTTAGAAGGATGGGGGGATCTAACTGAAACATACAGAATACTGAATGGCCTGGACAGAGTGGATGTTGGGAAGATGTTTCCATTGGTAGGAGACCTGGACCCGAGGGCACAGCCTGAGAGTAAAGAGAAGACCTTAGTGACCTTTGGTTGAATGACGGAGCAGACTTGATGGGCTAAATGGCCTAATTTCTGCTCCTATGTCTCATGGTCTTAAAACTATTTTCATCTCTTTCCTGCACATCTCGAACCATCTTTTCACCTCTGAGAGGAAGTTAGGCTAGAAAATAAGATCAAAGGAATATGAGAAATAGGAGCAGGAGGAGACCATTTGATCTGTGGAGCCTGCTTTGTTACTCAACATGATCACAAGGCACCAAAACCGTCTCAATCCCAGGCTTTAATGAGTTCAATGACAGAGCAACTGCAAATCTCTGGGTTTACAGAATTACAAAGGTTTATCAGCCTCTGAGTGAAGAAAGCTCTCCCCATCTCAGCCCTGTATCCAAGACTGCACCCCCAAGTTCTGGGTTCCTCAGCATGGTCCAAGCAACCTCTTAGTATCAATCCCATCAAGCCTCTTTGGAAGCTTGTTTGAAATATTTCAAAGAGATCCATTCTCATTCGGCTAAGCACCAGCAAACTGGCCAATCTACACAGCTTCTCATTGGACAAGCCCCTCATTCCAGGGATCAATCTAGTGAACCTTCGCTGTACCAACTCCAATACAAGCCCACCTTTCCTTCAACGTAGAGACAAGAACTGCACACAGTATTCTCAGTAATCGTGTGGCTGGAGTTCAAAGTGACCAATATAGCTTTCTTGGTACTTAGGTGTTACTGGGGAAAGGTATGAATGAAAGGGAGTGGAAAGTGTCTTGTGAGGAAGTTGCAAGTTGTAGGGAATTGGCCTGGAGTTAGCTCATGGTGTCAGAGTTACTTTGGCACAGAAGGTCATTCAGCTCAGCGCTGGCACCTTTAAACCACTCGGATCCGTTTTACTCTTACACTCCGTTCCCTTCGCTCTACTGCTTCATTTCTCTCAATCACCTTCCATGATCATTCATCATCGCAGCTCCCACCACCCACACTGACAGCAAGTTCCAGGTCATTACCACTCACTGGGTTCTAAAGTTCTTTCTCACATCCCACTATCTCTTCACCAAAATCTTAAATCTATGTTTCCTAGACCTTATACTATTTGGTAAAGGCAATTTTCTACTTTATCTGTCAAAATCTTATTAACTCGTTCCAATCTCATTCGCCCCAAGAACGTTCAGGAGGTTACAAACTGCCTTAAGTGGGTGATTATATTTCTGAAAGTACAAGAATGCTGTTGGAGCTGTTACAGGAGCTCATGCGTGTGCACAGGAACAGGTCGAAACAACACGTCACCTTCTTCGAATTCCTGTCCTTCTGGCCCAAAGAGAGGTTCTTTAATTTAGTTGCACAATCTCGATGCGAGACCTGCAGTAAAAGAAAAAACACAAGTTAATTCTTCAACAAAACTAAGGTTCTCCCTGTCCTGTGCTCACAAAGAAACTCTCTGTCTGTCACACATGGGGAGGCACTGGCCTAGTGATATTATCATTAGACTATTACTCCAGAGACACTGGCAATGTTCGAGGGATCCAGGTTCAAATCCTGCCATGGCCGATGGTGGAATTTGAATTCAATTAAAAAAATCTGGAACTAAGAGACTAATGGTGACTGTGAATCCATTGCATTGTTGGAAAAAAAAAATCTTGCTCATTAATATCCTTAAGGGAAGGATACTGCCATCCATGTCTGGTCTACATGGGACTCACAGCAACATGGTTAACTTTTAACTGCCCTCTGGGCAATAAATGCTGATCTAGCCTGCAATGCCCACATCCCATGAATAAATATTTAAAAACACACACACACACACACACACCCCCGGTACTGCACCTCCATAACAGATATGCACCCAGCCTGTCATATTGTTCATTTCAGGCAGGAACACTGACTGTACGGTGTTTCTAATTCATTCTATCCAGGACAAAGTATTGGCATCACACCCACAATCACTCGCTCCATCACCAATGCTCAGTAGCAGTAGTGTGTCTACAAGATACACTGCAGAAATTACCAAAGCTCCTTCCAAACCCATGACCACTTCCACGGAGAAGGACAAGGGCAGCAGACACTTGGGAACACCACCACCTGTAAGTTCCCCTCCAAGCCGCTCACCTGACTTGGAAATACATCGCTGTACAGTCAAAACCCTGAAACTCCCTCCCTAACATCATTGTGGGTTTAATGCAGCTAATGCTGCCTGTTGTCTCACATATTGCTTGTATTGTCTCTCCATCTTTCACTCAGACACACACACACAGACGCTCATTGAATCACCATGCTGCCCCAAGCTATTTCCTTTAAAACTCTAGAATGCATCCCATCTTAAGCCCCATTAGTTTCACTAGTACATTTTCTCTGGTGAGAGTTAATGTGTTCACTCTCTATGACCTCAACTATGATGTTCCCCGCCCCTTGAGCTCCTTAGTTATGTAATATCTCTGAAATGTTATTGATCTCCTCAACAATGAAGATTGATCAAAAGCATTTAATCAGCTCCTCTGCCTCAGTTCTGATGAGTCATCTAGACTCGAAATGTTAGCTTGCTGTCTCCCCATGGATGCTGTCTGACCTGCTGTGGTCTACAGCATTGTTCTTTTCAGTTCTGTTCTTTAAACTCTAGGCATAAAAAGATACAGTCTGGATTGCTGGCTGCCTGGGCTCCACTTATAGGTGCATCTGACAGTGAACCTGAAACAATATCTCCGACAAAATACAAAGATGGTTGTGTGTTAGCTCACAATGCTGGGGACAAATTTAAAACCTACTCTCGGGCTCGCCTGAAAAACCAGCCTTCTCAGATGTCACTGGAAGGGGGTGTGAGAATTTTGTATGTAATGATCATGCCATTCTCTCGTCAGTGCTAAAGCTTAAAATTACAGTTAAAACTTCATACTTGGGGGGAGATGGCTAATGTGCCCAAATATAGTTAGCAACAAGACATGGATGTTGAAAGTAATGGGAAGAGCTGAGAGTGATCAACAAAACTACATACAGAAGGTAGATGGGAAAGGGTCCTCAAGCTTGGCAACTTCAGTTGAATCGCTTACGTTGGGTTGGCAAGTACATCAAGGAAAGTGAATCTAAGACAGCCAATGGCAGGACCTGATGACATCGTGTTCCAAGTTAAAAAAGTAAGCAGCCGCCAATTTCTGAAGAGCAATATCCAACCGGGTTTTTCTTTGGAACTAGTACCTAATACTTTACAATAGTTGCATCCCGAATGGTGCTGGAATGATGGCCTACTCCCAGGGCTGCTCTCCCCCCGCGCTGTAGTGACGGCCCGGCCCCCCACTCCCCCCGCGCTGTCGTGACGGCCCGGCCCCCTCACTCCCCCCGCGCTGTCGTGACGGCCCGGCCCCCCACTCCCCCCGCCCTGT
>NC_057729.1:3151860-3153700 GCF_004010195.1 Chiloscyllium plagiosum | reverse complement strand
CCCCGCGCTGTAGTGACGGCCCGGCCCCTCACTCTCCCCGCGCTGTAGTGACAGCCCGGCCCCTCACTCTCCCCGCGCTGTAGTGACGGCCCGGCCCCTCACTCTCCCCGCGCTGTAGTGACAGCCCGGCCCCTCACTCTCCCCGCGCTGTAGTGACGGCCCGGCCCCTCACTCTCCCCGCGCTGTAACGATAGAATAATAGAAACTTACCTCCTCAAAATGTGACTTATCAAACATGCTAAAACTGCAAGCCTGCGATCTAGTCTGGATCCTCCTCACCTTGGGTGAAGTATTCTTTATCTTACTGTTCCTAGGAAGTAAGAGCAAGTACAGTTAATGTAGCTGAGACAGGGCACAGCTAAAACAAGCATTATGGACAAGGGAGATGGAGACACAGCAGGCAGTGCAGGTGAGCGACATAGACAGGCCGACTAAGTAGGAAAGGTAGAGCACGAGTTATAAAGTGTGGGTGGGTACATTGGAGATGGGCACAAGCAGTGCAGGTGCAAAAGACGCAGTGACCGTCCGGGCAGAGTGTGTTTAAACACACAATGCAAGTGGCTGGGACAGCAAGACAGCTCAGGTGCTGTCAAGGTGTGAAAGTGAGTACAAGCAGTGGAGCTGTTTAAATTTAAGATATACTGCAGACACCACAGGCTTGTAAGACAGATACAATTCAGGCAGCGCGGTTGGACAGACAGGACAGATATTTTAACTGTGTAAGTCGTGGACAGTACATGTAGCATGTGTATGCAGTACTGGTCAGAGAGAAAGAGGCACACTACAGCCAGTGTGGGTGTGGACAGTGGAGAGACAGTACAAGCAGCTCTTTGCATTCCGAATTAACAGGAGCTCACCAACACATGGAGCGTTGAAATGGAGCGCGGTGTCATGCCCGAGAAGGGAACATCAATTCAAAAACAAGATCCCACAGACATGCTGCACAATCCGGGACCAAAGTTGGTTTTGGGATGTCTGAGGAGGAAGTGAGGACTGCTGATGCTGGAGACCAGAGTTGAAAAATGTGGTGCTGGAAAAACACAGCGGGCCAGGTAGCATCTGAGGAGCAGGAGAATCGACGTTTGTGGTGTAAAATTATGTCCCAGACTCGCCTCTTGGTCGTTTGTTCTGTGTCAGACTACTCTCCTACGAACCTGACCTTGAGAATTTTTTAAAACAACGTTTCGGGCATAAGCCCTTTTTCAGACATCCTTTGGGATGTCTGACCATGGTTTTTATGTAGCACTGCTCACTGGCCAGGAAACACAACCTGAATCTCCTCATCTAACTAGATTGGTGCCACCATCTGGGGGGGTCAAGTGCATGTACGTTACACAAATGCCTACCTGGTTGCATCTCCAGCCGGTAAGCCTTTCGTGATCAATGGTTTGCTGACTGTGTTGTGCTGTCCTTTGGTTTCCCAGGCATCACTCGTTACTGTCAAAAACACCTGGTGTGGCAATCGATCAGGACTCATCCTCCAGCTCACTGTGAGAACACGGCAAAGAGTCAGCAACCAGCCACAACCCAGTGTGAAATTCACCAAAACTTATTCAATCATTCCATTTCTTTACAACAGTGCTTCAACTACATTACCCATAGCCTGATTTCGAGACTCCCTATTCATTTTGCCCTGCAAACTGTCATGCCATGAGCTGACTGGGCCCTCTACTCTGGAATTCTGTCCCTTAGCCTCTCCCGTACCTCACCAAATCCTCTATGATGCTGGTGTGAACCTACATTTTAACCTAGTTACTCCTTTGTGCTTCAAAATACCTGGAATACTGTGTGCAGCTTTGGGTTTCTACTCCTAGCAAGGATATTATAAGAGTATTCAGGA
>NC_057729.1:3143055-3151360 GCF_004010195.1 Chiloscyllium plagiosum | reverse complement strand
ACATCATACATATATATACACACACATATAAATCAGCTGATGCAGACCAGCGGGATGTTTCTGTGCTGAAATACATGGGTTCCAGTTCTTTGTCCAAAGGCACGTTTCGTTAACGCGAGTTCACTATAACGCGGATGATGGACGGTACGGGGGTACCGTTCCTATAACGCGATGTCATGTCCGGTAGTTTTGATCGCGGTCTCTCTATACCGCGGAGCTGAAGGCACAGCCCAGAGCCCACTAACACCGGGCGGTGTTTAATAAATACGAAAACTCACTTGTGTTTGAGATTACCAGGCGGCCCCTTGTTGCCGGCACCCTGTTTAAAAACAAAATGTCAATTAGTGCACTTTCACCGGTGGGCGTGGGGGGAGGGGATGGGAGGGGGGGTAATAGAGGGAAGGGCCGTCTTGACCTTGCCCCGGTTCATGGCACTCCGCACCCGGGGCCCAGGCCCAGGCCCAGGCCCGCTCTCGCCGCCTGCCGTTCCCATGGTAACCACGACAGGCCGGGGCCCGGAAACGAGCCTGCGCACTGACGGTACCGCCGGGCCCCTGATTGCGCCTGCGTACCACCGAACGGTGCGGCTGCGCAGTCGTGTCTGACCGGGCCCGGCACTGGGCGTGCGCGGTCTTCCTGACCTCCCCAGGCATGTGTCCTCACTGTGTGAGGGTGTCACTCCCTTTGCAGTGTGCTCCTGCCACAGAAAAATAAATAAAGGTTCCACACCTCCCCCCCAGAGTAATGAAACAACAGAGATAGTTTATCAACACAGGAATGGGAGTAGGCCATTCAGCCCATTGTACCTGCTACATCCTTCAATTGAATAATGGTTGACCATGACATTGCTTTACAAATGTGAATGTTGGTGATTGGGTCAACATTTATTGCCCATTCCTCAACATTGATTCTGGACCCCATGAAGTCTCATGTCTTCAGGTTTAACTTGGGTCAAGGAAACCTCTTGCTGATTACCACATACCATACCGTCCTGCCTCAGCTGGATGAATCAGTGCTCCTTCATGTCGAACCCCAGTTGGAGAAAGCACGGAGGCTGGGGGATTTCAATGTCCACCAAGAGTGGCTCAGCAGCAACATTACTGACCCAGCTGGTTGGGTCCTGAAGGAGATAGCTGCTAGACTGGGTTTACAGCAGTGGTGAGGGAACCAACATGAGGGAAAAAACACACGTGACCTCATTGTCACCAAGTTGCCTCCTGCAGATGCACCTGACCATTACAGCATTGGTAAGAGTGACCACCACACAGTCCTTGTGGAGATGAAGTCCCCCCTCACATTGAGAATAATCTCCATTTTGTTGTGTGGCACTATCACTACGGTAAATGGGACAGACTGCAAACAGATTTAGCAATTCAAGCCTTGTCAGTCATGAGCTGCTGTGGGCCTTCAACAGCATCTAAAATTATAATACAGTGCAAACTGCAACCTCAGCCTTGTATATTCTCCTCTCAACCATTACCATCAGCCCTGTTCAATGGAGGGCAAGCCAGAAGCAGCACCAGACAGGCAGCTAAAAATGAGGAGTCAATTTGGTGAAGCTACCAAACAGGACTACTGCGTCAGTCCTTGTGGAGATGAAGTCCCCCCTCACATTGAGAATAATCTCCATTTTGTTGTGTGGCACCATCACTACGGTAAATGGGACAGACTGCAAACAGATTTAGCAAGGTTGAAACTTTATTGCTGGAACAGCACAGCAGGTCAGGCAGCATCCAGGGAACAGGAGATTCGACGTTTCGGGCACAGGCCCTTCTTCAGGTCTTCAACTTTGATCTCCAGCATCTGCAGACCTTACTTTCTCCAACAGATTTAGCAATTCAAGCCTTGTCAGTAATGAGCTGCTGTGGGCCTTCAACAGCATCTAAAATTATAATACAGTGCAATCTGCAACCTCAGCCCTGTATATTCTCCTCTCAACCATTACCATCAGTTCAATGGAGGGCAAGCCAGAAGCAGCACCAGACAGGCAGCTAAAAATGAGGAGTCAATTTGGTGAAGCTACCAAACAGGACTACTGCGTGCCAAACAGCACAAGATTTGCAGAAATCTTCAGCCAGAAATGCCGAGTGGATGATCAATCTCAGTCTCCTCCAGAGCTCCTCAGCATCACAGATACTGGTCTTCAGCCAATTTGATTCACTCCCTGTGATATCAAGAAATGGTTGAAGGCACTGAATACTGCAAATATTCTGGTAATAGTACTGAAAACTTGTAGTCCAGAACAACCCATTTCCAGCTAGTTGTTCCAGTCCAGTTACAACATTGGCATTTACCTGAAAACATTGCCTCGGCATGCCCTGTAAACACAAAGCAGAGCAAATCCAACCCGGCCAATTACTGTTCCATCACTCTGCTCTCAATCATCTGTAAAGTGATGGAAGACGTCATCAAGTGTTATCAAGCAGCACTTGCTTAGCAATAACTTTCTCATTGATGCCTAGTTTAGGTTCCCCATGGTCACTCAGCTCCTGACTTCATTACAGATTTGATTGAAACATGGCCAAAAGAGCTGAATTCCAGAGGTGAGGTGACAGCGACAGCCCTTGACATCAAGGTGGCATTTGACTGAGTGTCGCATCAAAGAACCCTAGCACCATTGGAATCAATGGGTATCAGGGGCCAAATCCTCCACTGGTTGGAGTCATACTTGGCACATAGGAAGATTGTTGGAGGTCAGTCATCTCAGCTCTACAGGAGTTTCTCAGGGTAGTGTTCTAGGCCTGAACAACTATAGCTGCTTCATCGATGACCTTCCCTCCATCATTGGTTCAGAAGTGGGATGTGCACCAACGATTGCACATTGTTCAGCACCATTCATGACTCCTCAGATAGTGAAGTGGTCCATGTTCAAATTCAGCAAGACCTGGATAATATCCAGGCTTGGACTGACAAGTTTCAAATTACATTCATGCTACACAAATGCCAGGCAATGACTATCTTCAACAAGAAACAATCTAACCACTGCCTCTTAACATTTAGTGACGTTATCATCACTGAATCTCCTACTATCAACATTTTGTGGGTTAAGGCAGAGTTTTAGGGTGAGGGGGAAAGATTTAAAACGGACCTAAGGGGCAACTTTTTCACATGGAGGGTAGTGCATGTATGGACTAAACTATCAGAGGAGGTGGTGGGGACTGGTACAGTTACAACATTTAAAAGGCATCTGATGGTATGTGAATAGGAGGTGTTTAGGGGGATAAGGGCCAGGTACTGGCAAATGGGACTAGATTAATTTAGGATGTCTGGTCAGCAAGGACGAGTTGGACCAAAGGATCTGTTTCCGTGCTGTACAACTCCCTAACTCTGTGACTTTAACTGAATTGTCCTATTGGTTGTTCAGTCAAGTGATTTTCTGACTTATAGTTAATTTCCATTTTCACTCGAGCCTGTTTCTCTGGTTGTAAATGAGATGAATCGGATTTGATTGATGCAGGTTTATATACTTCCTACACAATGTTTGTCTGAAGTTGGGCACTTTCCTGAAATTGTTTGTAAATCACCTTGCCAGATGCTCCCATCATTGTTTCCCTTAGTATGGGAATATGGTGTCTAACCTTTCCATTACTTCAGCATTAACTAACAGGATAGTAGGACGTTAAATCTGTGAATGGTCCAAATATTTTTCTAGTTCATTCTCACTGTTTCTCTCATCCTCAAGTGTTCTCATTAACCTAATCCTTTCTACGATGGTTTTGATTCAATATGCTGCGATGACACAAGATGTTAATCTTCTTTGAAAGTCAGTTGGATAATTTACCTTACTAACCCGTTTAATTCCCTTGTATAGACCAGCGGATCTTGTTTTTTGGACCTCCCCCATCAAAATACGACTCCATCTCCTACTTGAAATGCTCAATTTTCAGCATTTCTATCGAGCCATTCTTTTACCTGTCCCTGTGAAGGTGGTAAATGCTCCTGTCCAGGCTCCCATGATCTCTACATGGAACATTTATACATCAGGGTGGCAGTGGCTCAGTGGTTAGCACTGCTGCCTCACAGCACCAGGGACCTGGGTTTGATTCCTGCCTCGGGTGACTGTCTGTGTGGAGTTTGCACTTTCTCCCTGTGTCTGTGTGGGTTTCCTCCGGGTGCTCTGGTTTCTTCCCAAAATCCAAAGATATGCAGGTCAAATGAATTGGCCGTGCTAAATTGCCCATAGTGTTAGGTGCGTTAGTCAGGGGTAAATGTGGGGGGGGTGGGGTTACTCATCAGAGGGTCGGTATGGACTTGTTGGGCCAAATGGTCTGTATCCACACTGTAGGGATTCTAATCTAACATTTATACATCGAGGATCCATCTTTCTGTCCACGAACCCATTCCTTTAGTGGGCTATGAACTGATCTAATTGGACTAAACATGGCAGATTCATTCAGAACATCTCTGAAAGCAAAGACAAGCAACTCCAGAACTTAGTCCTGAATATTTCTAGAAATCTAGGGTTCTCGGAGTTTGTTGCTCCTTCATTTGACTCTGAAGGACCTGTACTCTCCCTGTTTCTTTATTTCTTCTGCTGTGCATTTTCCCACAAGTAGCTGATCCAAGACCAGATCCTGCCTCACTTTCATAAAAATCCACCTTCACCCAATCCAAAACCCCTTTTTGCAGACCATTTTTTCCTTTTCCATAACAAACTTAAAATGTACGGTGTTGAGATACCTCTCACTGAAATTCTCACCCACTGTCAGGTCAAACAACTGTCTGGCTTCGTTTCTCAGAATGACAAACTGCTTCAGCACTTGTTCGACCTTCAAAAAAAGGAACGGACATAAACATTTCAAAGATATTCTTAGATGTTTAAACTTTCCACTAATTCAATTTCTTAAAAATTTGGCTTCCGCTGCACTGTCTGAAGACAAATTATGTCTTTGTCCAGTGAGAGACTTTGAACAGCTCCTGCCTCCCTTCACATAGTTACGGGTTTAGCTGTATCATTTGAGGAAGAAAGAATTACTTTTCATCTCATCAAAAAACTATATATCTCACCCACCTTATTCACATCCC
Source organism: Chiloscyllium plagiosum (assembly GCF_004010195.1). Taxonomy (NCBI): domain Eukaryota; kingdom Metazoa; phylum Chordata; class Chondrichthyes; order Orectolobiformes; family Hemiscylliidae; genus Chiloscyllium; species Chiloscyllium plagiosum. The sequence goes on along the minus strand of NC_057729.1, from coordinate 3,146,335 downwards.
TGCAATCACAGCAGAGTTCATCTTAGGTTTCATCTTTATAATTTTTTGTATTGTGTCACCATAGTCTAACCGGACCATAGGGGCTGCTCTCTCATTAGAGAGAGAGAGGCAACTGGTGGGGATTTAACCTGAGGGCCACCAGACCTCAGATGAGGGAACAGGTTAAGAAGGAGAGTCCTTTATGGTAACCACAAACCAGTGATGGGAATTGAACCCATGCTGTTAGCATCACTCTGCTATGTAAACCAACAGCTGAAAATGTGTTGCTGAAAAAGCGCAGCAGGTCAGGCAACATTCAAGGAGCAGGAGAATCTACGTTTCGGGCATGAGCCCTTCTTCAGCAACACATTTTCAGCTCTGATCTCTAGCATCTGCAGTCCTCACTTTCTCCTATGTAAACCAACAACCCAGCCAACTGAGCTAAACCAATTCCCTCTTCATAATTAAAGCTACTAATTAATCTGTAGCGTTTTAACTTTCTTCTCCTATTCAGACTCGCTCTTATAAACCCCAATAAGTCCCATGGGTTTCCCTTGCGATTTCCAGCATTCTGAATGAAGGTGTCCCACCTTGTTACAATGGAAACACTTAAACTTCTGATTACACCTTCAGCCTCAGCACTTTTCCATTTTGATCCCAGACAGGAATTGTGGAGCATTCCCAGCTGTCTTTTCTTTACCCTTTTCTGTGCGACTTACTTTCTTTTCAGTTTCCCAGTTTCTATCCTTCTCGAGTTTATGGGGATGTTGGGAAAATACTTCAGTTTTATGGATCAGCTCATCATCAGCATATATCTGCTCTGCCTGTCCAGCTGTTGCAACCCTCTAGTCTTCAACATTAATTCTAAAAATGGAGGAAGTGATTTTCTTTTCGAGTTCTTGTAAGAGAATAATTTCCCTGAGGGCATCATATGTGACATTTATTCCAAATGCTATCAAAATGCTTTTGCTTTCTCCTTTCAAGTCCAATCCAAGTCTGCCCAGGCTGCTTCCTTATGTTTCAAATATTTTTTTCCTGAATACCGCAGGAATTAGTTCACATGCACTTCATCGTAATCTATTTGAAAGTGGTGCATAAACTTCATCAGTGCTACCTGTCAACCTGCTCTGCACAACCAGTGTCCAGTTCTCCTTCAGCTACTTCACTTGTATTGCTACTTTGTTGAATTAAATGCAGTCTACATTTCCTCAAATCACAAAGTCGTAGAAATTTAAACATCGTATTGCTACGTTCGGTTTTTCTTTTCTATATTAGATACCTTCATTTGTAACTCCAATCGAAACCCGTGTTTCATTTCTCCCTCCTTTTCTCTTGCCTGAAATACTCTTCAGTCTTTCTTTTTCCTCAAGTTCAAACTATTTTTAAAAATTCCATTTCCTTTTCTATCCTTTTCAATTTCAATGCTCTTTCCTTTCCTTTCTCTGCTTTCAGAAAATCTAACTGTTGCTTCTGCACTCACTCACCACTTGGTGTACCTGGTCCCACCAATCCCAAAGACAGTGCTAATTCTTTGATTATCTCTGCCTTCTTAGCCTTTTCAGGAAATTCCACTTTTATTTTGCCAATTCCATTACTTTAGCCTTACTTCAATCTGGTAAACTAGATTTAGATTACTTACAGTGTGGAAACAGGCCCTTTGGCCCAACAAGAGCAACCCACCCAGACCCATTCCCCTACATTTATCCCTTCACCTAACTCTACGGGCAATTTAGCATGGCTACTTCACCGAACCTGCACATCTTTGGACTGTGGGAGGAAACCGGAGCACCCGGAGGAAACCCACGCAGACACGGGGAGAACGTGCAAACTCCACACAGTCAGTTGCCCGAGGTGGGAATTGAACCCGGGTCTCTGGTGCTGTGAGGCAGCAGTGCTAACCACTGTGCCACCATGCCACCCAAACTAGTTATGGGATACCTCCGACATCTGCCGGGAAGTTTTAGCCACTTCCAATGCCATTTCAGTCATATTACATGAGAAACATTATTCTCTGTTAATTATTACTGTTTGACATCCAATGATCCACTGACCATGGAAAATAGCCCTATATAAGCTGTGCCTGTGTTAGTAGGGGATACATTGATATTCACTTCCATCTATAGCATAAAGGTTCGGATTCAATCAAAACTGATTGGCCAGTTGTTTCCTTTTATTACTGCTATCCAGAAGATAAAAGGCTTTCAACAGACTTCTTTAAAGAAGTCAATGTAGTCCATTTGTTATAAACAAAACTCTAATCTCTTCAAAACAAAACTGGTTAACATCTGAACTACATTCCAGTATTGAATGGCATCTTTTTTTTTAATCTTCTAAATCCCAAACAAACACACTCAGATACAAAAAGGCAACCACAACTCTGTGGAGATGATTTTTAAAAGACCAAACTGTCCATATTGATCACTGCTCTGTAAAACAAAGGATAAATCTTAATGAATTTTCACAGTCCCCCAAACATAGTGTTCATAAAATCGAAGTGTTCAATAGTCATATACAGATGGAACATTGTTTAAAAGATATTTCTGTTCATTTGGAAATCAAGTCAAATCCAAGACTCTGTTCACAATTCAGGGTGTGCAAGCAGCTCAGAATACTGAGACATCAATTTTATCCAAATTCCAATTTCCAAAAGCAGGAGAAAAGAGTGAGAGACTCAGCAGCCTTTCTGCTGCTCAACCAAAACCAGGGAGGGCTGCTGGGAACCATCAGCACAGAGACCCCATAGACTCTGCCAAGGTTGGTGTATACGCAAATACATCCTTCTTATTCCAAACAAATCAATATTTTCCAGACATTAAACAAAGTCCATAAATAGATATATGTATTCCCAACAAAAGTAACACACTGGGATACATTGCAGTAACACTCTGTACAGTAACACACTGGTATATATTGCAGGAATACTCTACAGTAACACACTGGGATATACTGCAGGAATACTCTGTACAGTAACACACTGGGATACACTGCAGCAATACTCTGTACAGTAACACACTGGGATATACTGCAGGAATACTCTACAGTAACACACTGGGATATACTGCAGGAATACTCTCTACAGTAACACACTGGGATATACTGCAGGGATACTCTGTACAGTAACACACTGGGATATACTGTAGGGATACTCTGTACAGTAACACACTGGGATACACTGCAGGGATACTCTGTACAGTAACACACTGGGATACATTACAGATGGGCCAACGGGCTGAGAAGTGGCAGATGGAGTTTAATTCAGATAAATGCAAGGTGCTGCATTTTGGGAAAGCAAATCTTAGCA
>NC_057729.1:3126226-3142829 GCF_004010195.1 Chiloscyllium plagiosum | reverse complement strand
ACAGTAACACACTGGGATACACTGCAGGAATACTCTGTACAGTAACAGAGGGATACACTGTTCAGTAACAGAGGGATACTCTGTACAGTAACAGAGGGATACACTGTTCAGTAACAGAGGGATACTCTGTACAGTAACAGAGGGATACACTGTTCAGTAACAGAGGGATACTCTGTACAGTAACAGAGGGATACACTGTTCAGTAACAGAGGGATACTCTGTACAGTAACAGAGGGATACACTGTTCAGTAACAGAGGGATACTCTGTACAGTAACAGAGGGATACACTGTACAGTAACAGAGGGATACTCTGTACAGTAACAGAGGGATACACTGTACAGTAACAGAGGGATACTCTGTACAGTAACAGAGGGATACACTGTACAGTAACAGAGGGATACTCTGTACAGTAACAGAGGGATACACTGTACAGTAACAGAGGGATACTCTGTACAGTAACAGAGGGATACACTGTACAGTAACAGAGGGATACTCTGTACAGTAACAGAGGGATACACTGTACAGTAACAGAGGGATACTCTGTACAGTAACAGAGGGATACACTGTACAGTAACAGAGGGATACTCTGTACAGTAACAGAGGGATACACTGTACAGTAACAGAGGGATACTCTGTACAGTAACAGAGGGATACACTGTACAGTAACACACTGGGATACACTGCAGGGATACTCTGTACAGTAACACACTGGAATACACTGCAGGGATACTCTGTACAGTAACAGAGGGATACACTGTACAGTAACACACTGGGATACACTGCAGGAATACTCTGTACAGTAACAGAGGGATACACTGTACAGTAACACTGGGATACACTGCAGGAATACTCTGTACAGTAACAGAGGGGTACACTGTAGGAATACTCTGTACAATAACACACTGGGATACACTGCAGGAATACTCTGTACAGTAACAGAGGGATACACTGTACAGTAGTTCTCTACATGATATACTTGTCTCCTGCTTATTCCGATTCTTACAGAGCAACATATGATTAAGCTTGAGTGTTGTCCAGTCAGTTGATCACATCTTGAGAATTCTCTCAGATTGTCAGAGCGGTGAGTGATCCACAGCTGCCGATCTTTTTCAGTCTGTTCGCTGCAGCAACAGCATAATAGTTTTTCTATAAAACAAAACAAAGGGACTGAACCAGGAAATGAAACAGCTCACATTGAAGCAGCACCCGCCAAACATTTTCTGGTCACATCGCTTCAAGGTTTAAAAATTGACCTGATTCCTCTGTAAGGAGAGAGTGAGCGGGGAAAAAGAAACAGCGAGACTAGGCAACAGCATAATAGTTTTTCTATAAAACAAAACAAAGGGATTTGATTTCAACTGAACCAGGAAATGAAACAGCTCACATTGAAGCAGCACCCGCCAAACGTTTTCTGGTCACATCACTTCAAGGTTTAAAAATTGACCTGATTCCTCAGTAAGGAGAGAGTCAGCGGGAAAAAAGAAACAGCGAGACTAGGAAGTGAGGGTGGGGATCTGAGAGAGTAACAGGATGAAGGGAGCAATGCAGATGTGAGACTGGGAGGAGGGGGAATGGCAGGGTAGGTGGGTGCTGGTGGTTAATCTTCAAGAGGGCTTTTGAACAGGAATAAGGTCCCAACGCTTGGTGAGTGAGGCAGTACCCTCCATTGAAACAAACTCACGGAGATAAAGTGCCCAGAGTTGTTATCATCTAGTCAGAATATGGTGTGTGTGTGTTTGTACATGAATGAGAGTTAGGGTGTCTGTGTGAGTGTGTCTGCAAACGAGAGAGCGAGTGAGTGAGTGAGTATCTGTGTGGATAAGTGCAAGAGTGAGTGTGTCAGTGAGTGAGTGTTTGGATGTGTATCTCCATGTGTCTGAGAGTGGATGTGAGAGTGTATTAATAAATGATAGGATGAGTGGAATGGGGGACACCTTCACAGGACAGTGAAAGCCCCTTTATTACAAATATCTTAACTTCAATACAAATGTTTCAGACCCAAATAAGAAAGCACCGGTCGTGCCCCGACACAGTCAGACTCCCAAATACTTCACAGTGAATTAAACACTTTGGAAAGGTCTCTGTTAAAATGTAGACCGTGCCATCAACAAACACACAACAGATACCACTGGCAGTCCAGAGGAAATGCCCAGGCCATCGGTTTTAAAGATATTTGTTCTGATATAAAACTCAGCACGGAAAATGAGAGCAGCTGCAGCATTTCTGTTACCATCAGCACAAGCAGGTAAAGGGGACATTGGCGTAATGCAGCATCCTAAAGTCAACATCTCAGAACGCGCAGTACTCCTTCAGTACTGACCCTCTGACAGTGCAGCACTCCCTCAGAACTGACCCTCCAACAGTGCAGCACTCCCTCAGGACTGACCCTCTGACAGTGCAGCACTCCCTCAGTACTGACTCTCCGACAGTGCAGCACTCCCTCAGTACTGACCCTCTGACAGTGCGGCAATTGCTCAGTACTGACCCTCCGACAGTGCGGCACTCCCTCAGGACTGACCCTCTGACAGTTCAGCACTCCCTCAGTACTGACCCTCCGACAGTGCAGCTCTCCCTCAGTACTGACTCTCCGACAGTGAAGCACTCCCTCAGCAGTGACCCTCCGACAGTGCAGCTCTCCAAAAAGTTTACTAATTCATAATTCTTGCTAAGAGCAGATGTAATATTGATATGTCTTGTCTAGGGGGTTTTGAAACTGGAGGTGAGTCAGTGCTGAATATGTTGGTGATGGGGAGAGGCGTTACAATAAGGAAACACAGGTCTGTGCAGGGAAAGCGCAGGCTGACTAGAGAGACTCATTTTCTGTGACCCTAAGAAACAGCTACCATTAATGCAATGGGCAATATGATGTGCAGGTTTGGAATAAACGAAAAGAGGCCTTTGATCTCTCCCCTTGGACTCTAGTCAGATTACTCTGGAAACACCCGCACTCACTGGTCTCTGAACGAGAGTTTTAATGCTCTGTTATGGCATTGTCATAATGTCCCTACCTCTGAGTTTGACAATCTTGGTTCAATGTCGAGAATGTGGTGCTGGAAAAGCACAGCAGATCAGACAGCATCCGAGGAGCAGGAGAATCAACGATTCGGGCATAAGCCCTTCCTCAGTCATGGTTCAATCCCTACCAGACCTGAAGGTGTGTCACTGTGCTGTCTGAACACAGTGATTAAAAGGAATGTTTTTTGACTCTCACCTTCCACAGCCGCTTCATGACATATTTCTTCAGCAGAAGCTGGGACTTCAGTTGGATCTTGCTCTGTTTGCTTTTTGCTGCAATGTTGCTGAGCCAAGGGTGTTTCAGGCACTGGGCAGCACTGAGCCTCCCACTGAAACACAGACACATAACATCCCCGCGTAACCACGTGTGACTACAGACCAGTGAAACTAGTACCGACATAACTACTGACACACTCACTGACACAACTACTGATTCACTCACCGACACAACTACTGACACACTCACCGACACAACTACTGACACACTCACTGACACAACTACTGACACATGCCGTATCAACTAATGAACACTCATTGAAACAAATACTGACACATTCACCAACACAACTACTGACACACTCACCAAACTGTCACACTCACTGAGACAACCCCTGATACACTCACTACTATAAATACTGACACAAATATGATACTAACAACATTTACTAATACAAATACTGACACACACACATCAATCTTTGATCCAAAAGCTGATGCACATACTGACAATCATATACATGCTCTCACAGACACACTGGTAATACAATGGTGAACATACTCGCTGATTGAAACAGTGACACACAACGACTGTTTCATGTCATAAAAAGCAGGATTTTCCAAAGAGTGTTTCTCCTTCTCACTCTTGAAAATATAAAGGAGACTCATTTCTTGACAACAAAAAGGAAAACAAATGTGCACAATGGCAGAATCCATGACTCGAGTGGTGGTTCTGTCACTGCCTATTGTACAGTGTGATGCACTAAGTGTACTATGGGCTCTGACCATGTATACACACCGGTGGACAGACTCGCTGGTTCAGATAATCATATTCACACACAAACACACACAGGGTCTTTGAAAAGGCTTTCAGTGGAAAAGTAGACTAATTAAGACCAACTGAAACTGGATAGGATTAACTAATCAACTCATACCGAATCCACCTCTTGGTAATGGTGACCATAACATGATTAAACTTTACATTCGGTTTGGGGGGAGAGGAGTGGATTTGAGACTTTTTAAAAGATTTAAATAAAGGTGATTATGAGGCTTGAAAGCAGAGCTGGTTCAAGTGAATTAGCAATTTAAGTTAAACAATATGTCAGTAGCAGATATTTAAAGAGATATTTCAGAATTCACAGAATAGATATATTCAAATAAGCAAGAAAGAAAATTCAAAGGATTAATGTGATTAATTAAAAATGTTAAAGACAATATCAACTAAAGAAAAATGTGCATAATAGTACAAAGACAGTGGCAGAAGATTGGACAGAATATTAAAAAAACAGCAAAGAATGACCAAACATTAATAATGAGGGGAAAATAAGGTAAAGCTAGCCAGAAATATAAATACAGACAGTAAGAGTTTCAATCAATACTTAAAGAAGAAAAGGATTAACAAAATGAGCATTGGTTTGATAGAATGAGAGTCTGGGGAATTAATAGTGGAAAATAAGGAAGATGGCAGATGAATTGAACAGTCTTCACTGTCAACAATATCAGTAAGATCCTAGAAGCTGCAATAAATCCGGAGATGGATGGAACTCAAAGTTACAATCACAAAGGAAGTGTACAGGGAAAATTGTGGAGCTGAGGCCGAAAAGTGCCTGGGATTGGAGGTTAAAACCGGATCAGCCATGAACTCATTCTAGGAGTCAAAGCATGTGGCGCTGGAAAAAGCACAGCAGGTCAGGCAGCATCAGAGGAGCAGGAGATTTAATGTTTCGGGCCAAAACATTGACCCTCCTGCTCCTTGGATGCTGCCTGACCTGCTGTGCTTTCCCCAGCACCACACTTTTCAACTCTGACTCTCCAGTATATGAAGCCTCTTTCGCTTTTAAATTTATAGAATGGCAAAGGAGCTCAAGGGCTGAATGGTCTCCTCCTCTTTCTAATTCCTGTGTTTGTATGATCCACCTACATACTCACTGACCACAGGTCAGCGCAACATCAAGGGCAGAAGGGCCTGTACGGGCTGTAATGTTCTATTGCTACACCAACATACTCACCAAATGATACACTCATTAACACACTCACTGACACACACTTTTGAAAACACAGTTGTGGCCACAGACAAGCTCCAGGTCTATTTGTGTTCTCAACTTTACCTTTTCTCCCTGATTAGCAGATTTGCAATAAAATCTTTTCCTTCCTCCGAGATGTTTTCAAAAGCTTCATCGTCGAAGTTGCAGTTTGTGGTGAGGATGTTACTGAGGGTCTCAGCATCACTATCGCCCAGGAATGGTGATAGGCCACTCAGTCTAGACAGGACAAGAGGCAGAGACACTGACAGAGGCAGCTACAACAAACAATACAGCATGAGATATTGGAAAATTTAGAGAAGACTGCCACTATGTGAGAGGGTCACAGTCTGACCAATCCAGTCTCTCTGTGTGACACGGCCACAGTCTGACCAATCCAGTCTCTGTGTGACACGGCCACTGGCTGACCAATCCAGTCTCTGTGTGACACGGTCACAGTCTGACCAATCCAGTCTCTCTGTGTGACACGGCCACTGGCTGACCAATCCAGTCTCTCTGTGTGACACGGCCACAGTCTGATCAATCCAGTCTCTCTGTGTGACACGGCCACTGGCTGACCAATCCAGTCTCTGTGTGACATGGTCACAGTCTGACCAATCCAGTCTCTCTGTGTGACACGGCCACTGGCTGACCACTACAGTCTCTCTGTGTGACACGGCCCTGGCTGACCAATCCAGTCTCTCTGTGTGACACAGCCACAGTCTGACCAATCCAGTCTCTCTGTGTGACACGGCCCTGGCTGACCAATCCAGTCTCTCTGTGTGACACGGCCACTGGCTGACCAATCCACTTCTATGAGAGGGTTGCAGTCTAACCAATCCAGTCTCTGTGTGAGATAGTCACAGTCTGAGAAGGCCCAGTCTGTTTAAGGTGCTTGCAGTCTTACAGATCCTAGATTGTGTATGAGTGGGTTAGTTTGCCAGATCCCAAAGAATTGGAGGGAAGGGTACAGTCGGACTAATCCCAAACTGTGTGAGGGGGTTACAGTCTCACTGATTACAGCCTTGAAGTGGGGGTGACAGTGTTGGACTGTGGTGGACAAAGTTAAAAATCACACAACACCAGGTTTATTTGGAAGTATAGGCGTCCAGAGTGCTGCTTCTTCATCAGGTAGCTAGTGGGTAGGATCATAGGACGCTATCTACCTGATGAAGTGTCATACAACTGATGCAATCTAGGTTTGTTCAATGTATCGCATCAGTTGTATGACGCTTTGATCTTTTACTATAAATTCTGTGTCCTATGATCCTGCCCCACTAGCTACATGATGAAGGAGCAGAGCTCCGAAAGCTAGTGCTTCCAATTAAACCTGTTGGACTATAACCTGGTGTTGTATGATTTGTAACTTTGATCACAGCCTGTGAGTGAAAGATCACAGTTGGACAGATGTGAGTCACTCATTACAGCAACCACAAACCCCTGGATTCACCTCATTCCCCCTCCCCCTCCCATCCCACACTTCCTCTTAAAGATTGAATATTCAAATAAGTGTGACCTGTCACAAACTCCTTAGCATCTTGGAGCCATCAATTTGAGATTTTACAAAATCTTCAAAGGCCCTGAATGCATCTTCACACAACACACTCTCTTCTTCCACATCATCCAACTGTCTCCCAGACCATCTGAGGGCTAATCTCCAGGATCCTTTGTTTACACGATCCCCAAACGCAGAGCTCCCTGCCTAACATGGTGAACTCTGTCTGCAGTCAGTTACTCACAGCATGTAGGTGATGACACCCAGGCTCCACATGTCCGTAGGGAAGGAGACGTGCTCAAAGTTGACAATTTCTGGAGCGAGGAACTCTGGTGTTCCAAAGGACACACGTAGCTTATCTCTGGGCTTGTACCTGAGAGGGGAATGACATGGTGTGTGAAGGAAGGACACCATCTTATGCCCAGACACTGCCAGCACTCACCAGTTTTCTTTTTTTTCTTTTTTTTTCTTTTTTTTTCTTTTTTAGATAGGAAAACACCCGGGTGGCCAGTGACAAACACTGCCCTTACCCTCCTGTTCTTTTTTTTTTCTTTTTTTTTTAAATTAACCCCCACACTACCACCTAAGTGCGGTAGTGCTTACTTTATCCCCAGCACCCATGGTGTGTGTGTGCAGGTGTGAGATAGTGAAAGACACAAAGTGCACGAATTTTTTATTCAATTTCCACCACCAGGAAGACAGGAAAACACCCGGGTGGCCAGTGACAAACACTGCCCTTCACATCAAAGGGCAGTGCTGTGTGATCAAAACAGTGAAGGGGGAGGGTAGGGACTAAATCAAAATAGAGTTGGAGGGAGAAATGATGCACTCCACTCCCTGCGGCACCCACCTCTCCCTGAACAACTCCAGGGTGTTGGTAGACACCGCGTGCTCCTTCTCCAAGGACAACCGGGCCCTAACGTAACCGCGGAAGAGGGGCAGGCAGTCGGCCCTAACGACCCCCTCCACGGCCCACTGCCTGGACCTGTTTATGGCCAGTTTGGCCAGGCCCAGGAGCAGACCCACGAAGAGGTCTTCAGACCTGCCCTCCCTCCTCCGTACCGGGTGCCCAAAAATCAGGAGCGTGGGACTGAAGTGCAGCCAAAAACAGAGGAGAAGGTTTTTAAGGAAATCAAAAAGGGAGTGCAAACGCCCACACCAATATAAGCACTCACCAGTATCTCCTACAATCATTAATTCCATTGGTCAACAAATAAGTGGAGGGAGGGGATGTGAGTGAGAGAGAGAGAGAGAGAAAAAGAGAGAGAGATAGAGGACATGGTAATTGTACAGTGAGATGGAGAAAGGTAGAAACATCCAAACTTTGACTCAGTTGTTCGGTTCATGCATCCAGACAGCATCTTCTAAACCCACAAACACTTCCACGTGGAATGACAAGGGCAGCAGATTCATGGGAACATCATCACCTACCAGTTCCTCTCCACGCCACTCCCCATCCTGACTGAAATATATCACCATTCCTTCACTGTCGCCGGGTCAAAGTCCTGAAATTCCCTCCCTAAGTGCATTGTGGGTCAACCCACAGCACAATGGACTGCAGCAGTTCAAGAAAGCAGCTCACCATCACCAGGGAGAACTAGGGATGTGCAATGAGTGCAGGACCAGTCAACGACGATCACATTCCACAAATGAATTTTTTAAAAATTCTTCCTTCAAGACAGAAAGTTATAGGTTCAAGCCCGACATAGGCTGACTTCTGGATTGCTAGGCCCGTGGAACACTGAGGGAGTGCTGCACTGTTAAGTCACCGTCTTCCAGTTAGTTGTCTCAGGCAAATGTCAAAGAGGTCAGGATGTGATTTCTAAGCAGCAGAGGCAAGATGCGTATGGAGACAGGCCCCTTCATGTCTTCAGTGTGGAGGGAAAATAAATATATGCAATAGAATATTCACAACCACAATGTTTCAGTTACTAATGGCACAGAGAATGTGAACTCGCATCCAGTGCAACACAGTTTTGAGGAATTTTAAAAGATTTTCATTCATGGGAATTGCTGGTTCTCTAGTATTTGTTGTCTGTCCCTATTTGCCCCTTAAGAAGGTGATGATGAGCTGCCTACTTGAGCCGCGGCAGTCCATGTGCTGTACATTGACCCATTATGCTGTTATGGAGAGAATTCCATGATTTTGACCCAGCAACAGTGAAGGAATGGGAAAATATTTCCAAATCAGGATGGTGAGTGGCTTGGAGGGGAACTTGCAAGGGGTGATATTCCCAAATTCATTTCATTAAAAATAACTAAGTGAAATGTTAAATAAAAGTGACCACATATCTGTCAGGTCAGAGAAAAGAAAAAGTACTGGCTTCTCTGAACGATTCCCATTTTTCACTTCAATCCATTTTTGTCTCATTTCCCACAATCCTGCTCTCACCCCTCCCCCTCTAAGCACGTTCTCCGTTGTCCTCACCATCCCCTCCAGCAGTTACACATTTAACTCATTATTTTCCACCATCATCTCACCACTAAACATCTCACCCACCATCTCCTCCTCTCAAAGACTGTTTCTCTTTCGCATCTTCGTCCATTGTTTCAAGATTACCTTCCTTTCCCAAACAAGTCTCTATCCCTTTCCTCCTAACTTGCACTGACTACACTCTATTAATCACAGAGGCTCCATTACAACTGCCTCACTGCAACAATCCAACTCTCCTCGACAGTGGCTTTGAGGCAGAAGCAGGTGACTCCCCATTATTGCCTACTTGCTTGTCCCTAACCCTGTCTGAAATTTTACTCTAGGAGAAAGTGAGGACTGCAGACGCTGGAGATCAGAGCTTAAAAATGTGTTGCTGGAAAAGCGCAGCAGGTCTCCTTCTCCTTGGATGCTGCCTGACCTGCTGCGCTTTTCCAGCAACACATTTTTAAGCGCTGAAATTTTACTCTGGAGAGTACCCTGCCTCTACTTGAGATTTTATCTAATAGAGTTTGAAGGGATGCATGAGACTGAATGGACCAAGAGATGATGGGATATTTTAATTGAGAACTAATGTACAAATATGCAGAATCAGTGGGGTGAGAGTTTTATGGAGTACCGTTAACTAAAATTAAAGTGTGAATTTGAATTCTGTTTCAATGCATTTACATTTTGGAGTATAACACTGGTAGCAGACAATGGTTGAGTCAAAATGTAAAGTTTTGGGCAGTGATTATCTACCCCTGTTTTCTGAAAATGAGCCTTCTGACCAGGGAAAGAATGAAGTTATAATGTGGGCCTGCATTACTTCCTAACTGTACAGGAAACAAGGACAGAAGTAGGATAAGAAGCAAAGATTTTTCTGGAATTGGAGCCTGATGATTTAAATGTGGATCAAGGTTTGGGTAGATTGTTAACATTCATGAGTGAAAGTTTTGAAAAAGACGAGGTGTGATCAGATTTTGACAAATTTTAAAAGCCTGAGCTCAGTACTGTGGAAGAGTACATATTGGAAATCTAGGTTGTTTGCAAGATGATAGAAAGTTCATTCGGAAACTCCCCAACCATGCTGCCATTTAAGTTATTAGACTGCACCAAAGTATCACATCTGGACAGACTTCTAGTTTTGACAAAAGTTATATTTGTGAATAAACATACTATACATATGTCAGAAGAACTTTAAAAAATCCTAGGAAAGCACTGCTTCCCAATAGCATTCTTAGAACAAAGGGGGTAACCAGAAAATGGAGGACACCAATTAAGGAGAATCCCAAGGCCTTTTATTCATATAGAAGAAGCAAGAGGGTAACTAGAGAAAGAGTTGGTCCACTAAAGGATATGGAACGAAGGTTGTGTGTCGAACCTGAGAAAATAGGTGAGGTTCTGAATGATTACTTTGCATCAGTGTTCACTGAGGAGAGGGACATGATGAATGTTGAGATTAGAGATAGAAGTTTGTTTACTCTGGATCATGTTGATATAAGGAAGGAAGATGTGTTGGGTAGGCTAAAGGATATTAAAGTGGACAAATCCCCAGGACTGGATGGGATCTATCCCAGGTTGCTGAGGGATGTGAGAGAGAGGAAAGAGCTGGGGTCCTGACAGATATCTTTGTGGCATCCTTAAACACAGGTGAGATACCGGAGGACTGGAGGGTTGCTCACGTTGTCCCCCCTGTACAAGAAGGGTAGTAGGGATATTCCAGGTAACTACAGACCAGTGAGCCTGACATCAGTGGTAGGAAAGTTACTGGAAAAGTTACTGAGGGATAAAATCTATTTATATTTGGAACAGAATGGGCTTATCAGTGATAGGCAACATGGTTTTGTGCAGGGGAGATCATGCCTTACCAACTTATTAGAGTTCTTTGAGGAAGTGACCAAGTTGATAGATGAAGGAAGGGCTGTTGATGTCATATACATGGCCTTTAGTAAGGCGTTTGATAAGGTTCCCCATGGTGAACTAATGGAGAAAGTGGAGTCACATGGTGTGCAGGGTGTTCTAGCTAGGTGGATAGAGAACTGGTTGAGCAACAGGAGACAGAGAGTAGTAGTTGAAGGGAGTTTCTCAAAATGGAGACCTGTGACCAGTGGTGTTCCACAGGGGTCAGTTTTGGGGCTGCTGTTGTTTGTGATGTACATAAATGATCTGGAAGAGGGCACTGTTGGTTTGATCAGCAAGTTTGCAGCTGACACGACAATTGGTGGAGTAGCAGAAAGCATAAGGGACTGTCAAAGAATACAGGAGAATATAGATAGACTGGAGAGTTGGGTGGAGAAGTGGCAGATGGAGGTCAATCTAGGCAAATGTGAGGTGATTCATTTTGGGAGGTCTAATTCTGGAGCGAATTATACTGTAAAAGGAAGAGCCTTGGGAAAAGTTGATGAGCAGAGAGATCTAGGAGTTCAGGTCCATTGTACCCTGAAGGTGGCTGTACAGGTGGATAGAGTGGTCAAGAAGGCATATATATGCTTGCCTTCATCGGCATGCTCATCCCAGGTTAAGGAATGAGAAACGGAAAATAGGAATAAAGGGAGACCAGGAAAAGACTTGGCAGGTCATGCTAACATTAAGTCTAATTCTAGAGCGAATTATACTATAAAAGGAAGAGCCTTGGGAAAAGTTGATGAGCAGAGAGATCTAGGAGTTCAGGTCCATTGTACCCTGAAGGTGGCTGCCCAGGTGGATACAGTGGTCAAGAAGGCATATATATGCTTGCCTTCATCGGACAGAGTATTGAGTATATAACTTGGCAGGTCATGCTAACATTGTACAAGACTTTGGTTCGGCCGCATTTAGAATACTGTGTACAGTTCTGGTCGCCACATTACCGAAAGGATGTGGATGCTTTGGAGAGGGTGCAGAGAAGGTTTACAAGGATGTTGCCTGGTATGGAAGGTGCTAGCTATGAAGAGAGGTTGAGTAGATTAGGTTTGTTTTCATTAGAAAAAAGGAGATTGAGGGGGGACCTGATTGAGGTCTACAAAATCATGAAGGGTATAGGCAGTGTGGATAGAGATAAGTTTTTTCCCAGGGTGAAGGATTCAATAACGAGAGGTCACACATTCAAGGTGAGAGGTTAAATATTTAAGGGGGATACACACGGCAAGTACTTTACACACAGAGGGTGGTAAGTGTCTGGAACGTGTTGCCAGCAGAGGTCGTAGAGGCAGGCACGGTAGATACATTTAAGGTTCATCTGGATAAATGCATGAGTAGGTGGGGAGCAGAGGGATACAGATGCTTAGGAATTGGGTGATAGATTTAGTTAGTGGATTTGGATCGGCTCAGGCTTGGAGGGCTGAAGGGCCTGTTCCTGGGCTGTAAATTTTCGTTGTTCTTCTTTCTTTGCCACAGTGTTAATAAATATGTGAGGCCATCTAGATATAGGTTGCAGGTGGCAGTATGAAAGGAAAACTATAGCTATTAGAAATGAGGCCAGAAATGGTAATTTTGAGATGTTGAGATTCAATAAATGCATAAATCCTAGAAACACTCGGGAACTGGTCAGTCGATATTTTAGGTGTGAGTCAAAGTAATATTACACCACAAACAGTCCCTTAAACAAATGCTGTAATAAATAATACAAAATCAAAGTGGAACCAAATGATTTGAAGGAAGAAGATTTAGCACAAGAAGATTAGGCCCAGTGGCAGCGTCTTTCGATTGGGGAAGAGATAAGATTTAGATTTGTGAAGAGATTTGTAAGAAACATCAAAGGCCTTCTTCATAGCCAACATTAAGTCTATCCTTGGCAAGAGATTTTCAATGTAGTAGTGGCCATGGATTTAAAAGCATGAAATAGAGAATAAAAAAAAGTCTTGATTTACATTTTGTAAATTTGGCAACTACATTTTATCAGTCAACAATAATATTATTGAAACATGAGGTACAAAGGTGGACAAAGTAAAGACTTTTCTAAAATTTTTTTGTATTGTTGATTGTGGACTGAAAAGGGAAACAAACTGCTTTAAAAATAAAGGATCATTGAGGGATTGCTACACTTTTTGAAAGTGAGTAACCTGACCTCATTGTAAATGTGTTTACCCAGCATCTGGCTCAAGCAGTAGAGGCAGACATAAACATACAAACTGGTGCTGGGGAGTGTGTACAGATGGAGGTTCAGTCAGCAACAAGTAGCTGATTGGTTTGTGGACTGTCAACTAGTTATTGATGATCAAGGCCTTCTGTCTGCCAATGACTATGTAATTGACACCCAGGGTTTGTGACCAAGGTAGGGAGCAACTATCAGGCGTTTACCTGTTGAGGAGCTCACTCTATTCTCTGTAGTTAATAAAAAGCACTTTCAGTATGATGAAAACCAGTTTATTTTTCTTTCAGTTGTTGTAAGCTGCGTTTTGTAATTAACACGTCAGAGATCTTTTATAAGTGTGAGCCAGTCAATGTGTCCCTCCAAAAAAAAAATTAAAGCATCCAGAGAAGGAAGACTGAGAAGTAACATTCTGACCAGCTCAAGAACAACCTCAGAAAACTGTGCGAACAGAGACTTTTGATTGTTTTCCTGATCTTTCCCACCATTCATTACACCCATACTCTTTTTCTGTCTGTTATTAGACTGCACCAAAGTATCACATATGGACAGACTTCTAGTTTTGACAAAAGTTATATTTGTGAATAAACATACTATACCAATGTCAGAAGAACTTTAAAAAAATCCTAGGAAAGCATTATTTCCCAATAGTGTTCATAGTAATATTTGTGTAGAGGGATAATTTACTTTGGGAAGGATGATTACAGTTTTAACTAGTAGAGTTTATAATTGTTCATCTGTAGCCAATGTCTATTTACTTGTCATAAATAATTCATGTCAGGTGCAGAAACTTGATCTCTGCTTTCTGTTCGCCGGAGTTATTTTCCTGGGGAATTTTACGTGCTTTCTAAAATCTGAAATGTTGTGATGATTCAGGAATAATGGGAATTGATTTCCACTGCACTACTCCAGTGAGACTTAAGACGAGTTAATAAAAGATAACAAACAGCAAGAGCTACCAAGCTGGATGGAATTGGAGGTATTCACAAAGGTGCCATCAAGGGGACAACAAGCTCTGATACATTGAGTACTACCTCGATAAGAAGGCAATGTGAGATAACAGACACTCAACAAAACATGATTGTAAAAAGACTGAGGATCGATCTGGTTTTTGTAGAACTATGAAAGTGGAGAGACCCCAAATTGGAATAAGCAGATAAACAGCAGCCAGCTAACTGTGATTGTTATTATTGTTATTATTCTGTGATTGTTTCACAGAAAAAACAACAAGTTCTCAGAAACTGCTGGACATACTGGAGAAGACACATTGGAACACGAATGTGCAAGCAAACATGGGAATGTAATCTTTTTGTGTGCTTTGTTCTTTTTGTACAAAGAAAAAAGTGAATCTGTTATTACCCTCAAGGGCGGCACGGTGGCTCAGTGGTTAGCACTGCTACCTCACAGCACCAGGGACCTGGGTTCGATTCCTGCCTCGGGCGACTGTCTGTGTGGCGTTTGCACATTTGGGTGGGTTTCCTCCCACAATCCCCACGTTTGGGTGGGTTTCCTCCCACAATCCAAAGATGTGCAGGTCAGGTGAATTGGCCATTCTAAATTGCCATTAGGTGTATTAGTCAGGGGTAAATATAGGGTAGGGGAATGGGTCTGGAAGGGTTACTCTTCAGAGGGTCGGTGTGGACTTGTTGGGCCAAATGGGGAGGGTATCAGTTAGCTTAGTTGGCTGTGTGTGCCAACATCATGGGTTCAATTCAACCTCTACCCTCACCTGGGCCGTAGTGAACCTCAGGTGGAACTAACATCAGTCATCTCTCTCATTAATGAGAGAGTGGGAGTATGATAGAAATATCAGGAGTTAGTAATCAGGAAGGTGAGAGTTTTAAGAAGTTAACTGAAATAAAGTCCCCTCTTAAAAGTGTTAACTTAGACTCTTTTGGAATAAAACACATTGGGCCATTTGAGATGATTGAATGGCCACGTAAGAGCTGTTTAAGGACACCATGCCACCTTCACGCTGGTGTCTTCAGCCCGAGGAAGGCAACTCCACATGATGAGCCCAACTCCTTCAACTGAGGGGCGTGATCTCGAAGGAGGGGATGGTGGGGGAGGAGGGGGGAGGGGGGGGTGCAGAGGGTTCATTTAAAAGCCTTTTGAACCTACTGAACCTATCCCATCCCACCCCCTCCCCCGGCAGAGGTTCAGCTTACTCTGAGAGCTGGCTCACTGGTAAAGGATCAGATTCCCTACAATATGGAAACAGGCCCTTCGGCCCAACAAGTCCACACCAACCCTCTGAAGAGAAACCCACCCAGACCCATTTCCCACTGACTAATGCACCTAACACTATGTACAATTTAGCATGGCCAATTTACCTGACCTGCACATCTTTGGGGTGTGGGAGGAAACCAGAGCACCCGGAGGAGACCCACACAGATACGGGGAGAATGTGCAAACTCCACACAGTCAGTCACCTGAGGCTGGAATCGAACCTGGGACCCTGGTGCTATGAGGCAGCAGTGCTAACCACTGTGCCACCGTGTCAAACCCAAGGACTCTCCATTTGTGTGAGGGAGGGGACTGACTCTGAGCTGGCTGCCCACATCCAGTGTGCACTGATGCTGTTGGTGACTGTGTTTTTGGGGAAAATAAAAAGAATAAAGATAAACAGAAGTGTGTGAGGTTCTGTTCACCCAGAGCTGGCTCTGAGGGAGCTGGATCAGTGTCAAGTACTGTACTATGTCCATGTAACTAAATGGCGACTTGGTGACAGGACACTGGCCTTTGTGGAGTTATTTCATTTTGCTTAACAAAACTTACTATTTACTGTAAGACCGCAGGCTCTAGGTACAGATAAACTGTAATGAACAATTGTATCTCCCCTTGGTGCCCTTTAGAAAGTTACCCCTCCAGGAACACACAGACAGGAAAAATAACACAGACCTGAGGATTGGTGGGAAAGACTGGGAAAGCAGTTCAACGGTCTCTGTTCATGGAGATCACCGAGAAAGCCATTCTGGGTTGTTAGGACAGGCCTTATCCAGGCACTTACCCTCACTTGCAGAAGGTACGGGACGGCTACTTCAGACTTATTGAGTCTCAGGTTTACTAGCTAAGAATCAGAGTTTACAGCAATTGCTGAGGGAGAATAAACTGGATCCCCCCAGGCTGTTTTTTTTTCCCCCTAAAAAGAAAAGAGACAGCTCCTTCCATTGCAGAGCTCTGGTGGCCTCTCGCAAACATTCATAGCCTCAAACTGTTCCACTCCCTGGGAGCCGGTCGTCTAATTGGTTAGAGACGAAAATACTGCAAAAGCTGGAATCTAGAGTAGACGGGCAGGAAGCTGGAACAACACAGCAAGCCAGGCAGCCCCAGGACCCTGCCTTGACTGGGGGATTTGCCTTATGAAGGGAGGT
>NC_057729.1:3124012-3125726 GCF_004010195.1 Chiloscyllium plagiosum | reverse complement strand
GGTATCCTATTTTCTGCTCTTTGTGTTTCATTCAGCGATTTTATGAATAAATTCTGTTTTTGTTTAAAACTAAGTAGTCAGACTAACTAATTCTCTCCTGGAATATCCACTGTGCACTTGCTTAAATAAAATAGTAAAGTTAGAGTCTGGGCTGCTTTCTTGAAATGTTTTGAGGGGTCTGGCCTGGTCAATAACAACGGGCTGTCAGAAAGCTGTGCAAACCACTGCCTCAATATTAGCCACAGGTAATTATGCAAAGCCATTCAAGGTGGTTATCGATGAGAGTGATGAGGGTGTCAATGTTGTGCTCTGACAAGAAGATGACGAGATGATAGAAAATATATGAAGCAGTCAGCATGTCAGGACACAGCCTGATGACCCTCTACAAGATTAACAGAGGAATGGGGAAAATTATTTGGTTAAATAGGGACAACTGAAGAAGGTGGGAATCACTAGGGAGGGAGCAGAGGAATGATTGTAGTGACTAGAGTCCAATCATCTCAGCTCCGTAACATCATCACTTCAACAATTCCTCAGGCTAGTGTCCTTGGATCAAACATCTTCAGCTGCTTCACTTCAGCCTTTCCCATATCAGAAGGTCGGAAAGTCAGACGTGGGAACATGGCCTGATGGTTGTTAAATGTTCAGCACTGTTTATAACTCCCCAGATACCTAACCTGGCTAAACCAATGTGGTACAAGTTTCAGTATTGGGCTGATGAAGGCAAGTGCCAGGCAATGATCATCTCCAACAGGAGAGAATCTGACACTCTCCCATTGACTTGTTTTAAAGTGATTGACTTTACTCACTATAACCACTTTGCTCAGAACCTGAACTGGACCAGCCCTACCCATGACTGCAAGAAGACGTCAGAGACTATGAACTCTGCAGTGACTAATGCCCAGACATGACTCCTTAATGCCTGCCCACTATCTGCATGACCCAATTCAGAATGTGAAGGAATACTGCCAGTTATCCAGATGAATACAGCTGTACTAACAATAAAACTCAACTTCGTCCAGGACAAAGCAGACCACTTGTTTGTTCCCGTAAGCTGGGAACTCCAATTGATAAATTCAAACGGGAATTGGATAGATGGCTGTGAAGGGCGAATGTGCATGGTTACAGAGAGAAGGCAAGAGAGTGGCAGTCGATGAGATGGTGAGTAAAAAGGTGCTGTTGTCAATGCTGCACCTATTCTGTGATCCTAATACCATCCGCCACCTTCAACATTGATATTATTCAGCACTGGTGGACAGTGGCTGGCTTTTGTACCAACAACAAGATGCATTGCAGTTACTTCCCCAGGCCCCTCAACACCAATTCCCTAACCCATAATCTCTACCATCTTGAAGCACAATGGCAGCAGGCATATAGAGACACACAGACATAAATACATTGAAGATAGCAGTAGGAGGAGGCCATTCGGTCCTTCATACCGTTCTGCCATTCATGGCTGATTGTCCAACTCAGTAGCCTAATCCTGCTTTCTTGCCTAATCTATGGGTCCATTCGCCCTAACTGCTGTTTCTCGCTGCCTGTTGAATGCATTCAATATTTTGGCCTCAGCTCCTTCCTGTGGTGATGAATGACACAGCCCCCCCCCCACCCTTTGGGTGAAGAAATGCCTCCCCATCACTGTCCTAAATATTGTACCCTGAATCCTTAGACCGTGACCCTTGGCTCTGGGCACACCCACCATTGGGAACATATT
>NC_057729.1:3116468-3120498 GCF_004010195.1 Chiloscyllium plagiosum | reverse complement strand
AAAAAACCCAGCACAGTACAGCAGCACCATGATGCTATTCTGAACATATTCCATCTGCTTGTGAGTGATCCATATCCCTCTGTTCCCTTCCTATTCACATCTGTCCAAATGCCTCTTAAAGATTGTGATTGTTTCATCTTTTACCACCTCCCTGGAGAGTACATTGTAGCCACCTTCTACATAAGATGTTTTCCTTGCACAACTCCTTTAAGCTTTTACATTAATTGCTGAAAAAGCCTCATAAGTCTGGCAGCATCTCTGAAGAGAAATCAGAGTTAATGTTTCAGGTGCGGTGACCCTTCCTCAGAACTCTCTGGGCTCAGGGTCATGGTCACATTTTTATTCACAATGAGGACATTGATAACACACATCAACTCTGGAAATTCCGTACACCCTGCATAAAAGGGACAGCCGTGTAGCCTCCTTCACCCCTTTTCAGGCTCATCCCTGCACTAAATCCATAAAGGCAGATGGGAATACAGCTTCTGGGTAACACAGCATACCCTGGGCATGGAAGGCATATTGCCACTCCCCTTTCTGCACACATAAACCTCCCTGGCCACTGCCTGAAATCACTAATTCAGACTTGATGATACATAATACTGATGGGGTCCATATTGTCTAGTTTTCTTTCTTATCTTAATTCTCTCTGTGGCTGGACAGGACAGGGCTGCCATCGCTAGTACCACCACTTCCTGTTCTGTACCACCACTGCCACCGCTCCCAGGGTCATGCCCTATTGAAATTTACAATTTAATATTCCTGTTGTAATGTCATACAGGCAAGCAGCCTTCTCTTCCATGGTGCTGTTGCTTTCAGAGTCCATTCTCCATTCCTGAATATTCACTAGAGCGCAGGTATTACCTGGAATAATTGCCCCATCATGCTCGCAGTTCCACTTGCTTTGGTAATATTTTCAAACTGACTTGATCTGCTGGGTTCGGAATGTCAGCTCAGAGGTTTCTGTGCTCCCCTTTCCAGTCTCTGATTCCCTGCCCATCTGTAACCTCTCTCAGCTCATGCAGCTGTTTTGCCAGATCTTTCACACGTTGTTTAACCATATCCCTGCCGTTGCACATCTCCAAGTAAACAGTTAAATTTCTTTCAGTTCCGGTTTTTCTTCAGTTCCTGGAGGCAGTCGGAGAGATCACGAGGTCACATATTTGGGTGATTGGGTTACCCAAAACACTGACGCATTGGGTGATTGGGTTACCCGCATGACAGCTCTGGAGCTGCGGATGGACTCACTGTGGAGCATCCGCGATGCTGAGGAGGTCGTGGATAACATGTTTAGTGAACTGGTCACACCGCAGGTTAGGATTGCTGAGGGAAAAAGGGAATGGGTGACCAAAAGGCAGAAAAAGAATAGGAAGGCAGTGCAGGTGTCCCATGCGGTCATCTCGCTCCAAAACAGGTATACCATTTTGGATACTGTTGGGGGAGATGGCTCATTGGGGAGGGCAGCAGTTGCCAGATTCATGGCACCGTGGCGGGCACTGCTGTTCAGGAGGGCGGAAAAAAGTCTCGTAGGACTATAGTCATTGGGGATTCTATTGTGAGGGGAGTAGATAGGTGGTTCGGTGGCTAAAAATGGGACTCCCGGGTGGTATGTTGCCTCCCAGGTGCTCGGTTCAGGGATGTCATCGATCGGCTGCAGAGCATTCTAAAAGGGAGGGTGAACAGCCAGCTGTCTTGGTGCACATTGGCACTAACGATATAAGTAGACAGCAAGATGAGGTCCTGAAAGAAGAATTCAGGGAGCTTGGAGAGAAGTTAAAGAGGAGGTCCTCAAAGGTAGTGATCTCGGGATTACTACCAGTGCCACGCGCTAGCCAGGGTAGAAATGAAACAATAGGCAGGATGGACATGTGGCTTGAGAGATGGTGTAGGAGGGAGGGGTTCAGATTTGTTGGACATTGGGACCGGTTCTGGGGAAGGTGGGACTATTACAAAAGGGACGGTCTACACCTGAACCAGACCGGAACCAATGTCCTTGGGGGAGTTTTGCTCCTGCTGTTGGGGAGGTTTTACACTAATGTGACAGGGGGCTGGGAACCAGAAGAGAAAACAAGTAGGCAGCGAGGTGGAGACTGGACACTGTAAGAATCATGAAGATAACATTAATAAAGGGAAGAGTAGGCAGAGAGCAGATGAACGCAAAAGAACTGGTGGCCTGAAATGCATCTACTTTAATGCAAGGAGTATAGTGTGTAAGGCAGATGAACTCAGGGCTTGGATTGGTGCCTGGGAGTATGACATTATTACAATCACAGAGACTTGGTTGAAGGAAGGGCATGATTGGCAACTAAATGTTCCAAGATATAGATGCTTCCTACAGGACAGGGAGGGAAATAAAAGTGGGGGAGGAGTTGCATTGCTGGTCACAGCCGTGCTAAAGAAGGACACGATGGAGGGCTTGAGCAGTGAGGCATTATGGGTAGAGCTGAGAAATAAGAAGAGTGCGGTTACATTGGTGGGGCTGTATTACAGGCCTCCCAACAGTGAGCGTGAGGTAAAAGTATACATTGGTGAACAGATTATGGAAAGATGTAGAGGAAACAGGGTGGTGGTGGTGGGAGATTTTAATTTTCCCAATATTGACTGGGATAGACTCAGTGTTTGAGGTCTGGATGGGGCAGAACTTGTAAGGAGCATCCAGGAAAGTTTTCCAAAGTAGCATGTCAATAGTCCAACTAGGGAAGGGGCCATATTGGCAAAAGTGCATACTGAAGGAGCTTCAAGATCAGAGTCAAGATTAGAGTAGCGCTAGAAAAGCATAGCAGGTCAGGCAGCATCTGAGGAGCAGGAGAATTGATGTTTCAGGCAAAAGCCCTTCATGATATCAAAGGGCCATATTGGGCCTGGTGTTGGGGAATGAGCCAAGCCAGATGGTAGAAGCTCCAGTGGGGGATTTGTTTGGGAATACTGACCACAATTCTGTAAGTTTTAGAATACTCATAGACAAAGGTGAAAGTGGTCCTAAGGGAAGAGTACCAAACTGGGCCAAGGCCAATTATATCAAAATAAGGCAGGAGCTGGGAAATGTGGATTGGACATTTGAAGGGAAGTCCACATTTGAGATGTGGGAGGCTTTCAAAGATAGGTTAAAGATAGTGCAGAATCGGCATGTCCCATTGAAAATAAGAGACAGGAAAGGCAAGATTCGAGAACAATGGATGACAGGAGAAATTGTATGACTAGCCAAGAGGAAAAGGGAAGCATACATAAGGTCCAGGCAGCTGAGAACAGAATGGGCCCTGGAGGAATATCGGACAATAGGACCAATCGTAAATGAGGAATCAAGCTGGCTAAAAGGGGTCATGAAATAACTTTAGCGAAAAGAATTAAGGAGAATCCCAGTATCTTTTATTCATATATAAGAAGCAAAAGGGCACTGGAGAAAGGGTTGGTCCACTAAACGGTAAGGAAGGAAGGTTATGTGTCAAACCTGAGAAAATGGGAGAGATTTTCAATGATTACTTTACATCAGTGTTCACTGAAGAGAGGGACATAATGAATGTTGAGATTAGAGATAGAAGTTTGTTTACTCTGGATCACGTTGACATAAGGAAGGAAGATGTGTTGGGTAGGCTAGAGGATATTAAGGTTTAGGGTGTAGGTTTGCTCGCTGAGCTGTAGGTTTGATATCCAAACGTTTCACAACCTGGCGAGGTAACATCATCAGTGGTGACCTTTGTGGCATCCTTAATCACAGGTGAGGTGCCGGAGGACTGGAGGGTTGCTTGTGTTGTCCCCCTGTACAAGATCTTCCAGGTAACGACAGACCAGTGAGCCTGACATCGGTGGTGGGGAAGTTGCTGGAGAAGGTACTGAGGGATAGGATCTATTTATATTTGGCAGAGAGTGGACATATCAGTGATAGGCAACATGGTTTTGTGTGTGGGGAGATCGTGCCTTACCAACTTATTAGAGTTCTTTGAGGAAGTGACCAAGTTGTTAGATGAAGGAAGGGCTGTTGATGTCATATACATGGACTTTAGTAAGGCGTTTGATAAGGTTCCCCATTGTA
>NC_057729.1:3112383-3116157 GCF_004010195.1 Chiloscyllium plagiosum | reverse complement strand
GCATTTAGAATACTGTGTACAGTTCTGGTCGCCACATTACCAAAAGGATGTGGACGCTTTGGAGAGGGTGCAGAGAAGGTTTACGAGGATGTTGCCTGGTATGGAAGGTGCTAGCTATGAAGAGAGGTTGAGTAGGTTAGGTTTATTTTCACTAGAGAAAAGGAGATTGAGGGGGGACCTGATTGAGGTTTACAAAATCATGAAGGCTATAGACAGGGTGGATAGAGACAAGCTTTTTCCCAGGATGAAGGATTCAATAACCAGAGGTCATGCTTTCAAGGTGAGAGATGGAAAGTCTAAGGGGGATACACGCGGCAAGTACTTCACACAGAGGGTGGTGGGCATCTGGAACGTGTTGCCATCGGAGGTAGGAGAGGCAGGCACGGTAGATTCATTAAAGGTGTTTCTGGACAGATGCATGAGTAGGTGGGGAGCAGAGGGATACAGCTGCTTAGGAATTGGACGATAGATTTAGATAGTGGATTTGGATCAGCACAGGTTTGGAGGGCCGAAGGGTCTGTTACTGGGCTGTAAATTTGCTTTGTTCTTCTTTGGTTGGTGTGTTGCCTCCCGGGTGCCAGGGTTCGTGACATCTCTGATCGTGTTTTTGGGATCCTTGAAGGGAGAAGCCCCAAGTCGTGGTCCACATAGGCACCAGTGACATAGGTAGGAAAAGGGATGGGGATTTAAGGCAGAAATTAAGGGAGTTAGGGTGGAAGCTTAGAGCTAGAAGAAACAGAGTTATTATCTCTGGTTTGTTGCCTGTGCCATGTGCTAGTGAAGCGAGGACCAATGAGTGAGCGGAGCTGAACATGTGGCTGCAGGGACGGTGCAGGAGGGAGGGTTTTGGATTCCTGGATAATTGGAGCTCATTCTGGGGGAGGTGGGACCTCTCCAAACGGGATGGTCTTTACCTGAACCAGAGGGGTACCAATATCCTGGGGTGGGGGGGAGACATTTGTTAATGTTCTTCAGATGGGATGGGGTTTAACCTAATGCACCAGGGGGATGGGAACCCGAATTGTCATTCCAGTGTATAGGAGGTTGAGGGTAGTGAGGCCAGGGTATAGGTTTACATGGTCAAGTGAGGGCACCAGCAATCAGGATGTTGGTTTGAAATGTGTGTACTTCTAAAAAGTGAGGTGGGGGGTGGTGGCATTGTTAATCAAGGGTGATATTACAGTAGCTGAGATAACATTAGAGGACTCATTACTGAGGTAGTATGGGCTGAGGTTAGAAACAAGAAAGGAGAGGTCACCCTGCTGGGAGCTTTCTATAGGCCTGCAAATTGTACCAGGGATGTAGAGGAAAGGAGAGCAAAGATGATTCTGGATAGGAGCAAGAGTAACAGGGTAGTTGTCATGGGGGCTTTAACTTAGAACATAGAACAATACAGAGCAGATCAGGCCCTTCGGCCCTCAATGTTGCGTCGACCTGTGAACTATTCTCAGCTCGTCCCCTTACACTATCCCAAAATCATCTCTGTGTTTATCTAAGGATTGTTTAAATCTCCCTAATGTGGCTGAGTTGACTACATTGGCAGGTAGGGCATTCCACGCCCTTACCACTCTCTGAGTAAAGAACCTTCCTCTGACATCTCTGTTAAATCTCTCACCCCTCAATTTGTAGTTATGCCTCCTCGTACACGCTGATGTCATCATCCTAGGAAAAAGACTTTCACTGTCTACCCTATCTAATCTAAACTTCCCCAATATTGACGAGAAATACTATAGTTCAAGTAGTTTAGATGGATCAGTTTTTGTTCATTGTGTGCAGGAGGGTTTTCTGATTCAGTATGTCAACAGGCCAACAAGGGGAGATGCCATTTTGGATTTGGTACTGAGGAATTAACCCCAGCCAGGTGTTAGATTTGGAGGTAGGTGAGCACTTTGATGATAGTGACCACAATTCGGTTATGTTTACAATAGCAATGGGCAGGGACAGGTATATACCGCAGGGAAAGAGGTATAACTGGGGGAAGGGTAATTATGATGCAATTAGGCAAGATTTAGGATGCATAGGATGGGGAAGGAAACTATGGGGGATGGACACACTTGAAATGTGGAGCTTATTTAAGGAACAGCTACTGTGGGTCCTTGATAAGTATATACCTGTCAGGCAGGGAGGTAGTTGTTGAGAGAGGGAGCCAAGGTTTACAAAAGATGTTGAAGCTCTTGTCAAGAGAAAGAGGAAGGCGTATGTGAGGATGAGGTGTGAACACTCCATTAGGGGCTTGAGAGTTATAAGTTAGCTAGAAAAGATCTAAAGAGAGGGCTAAGAAGAGCCTGGAAGGGACATGAGACGTTTAGGCTGTAGGTTTGCTCGCTGAGCTAAATCTCAACCTGAGCTACAAACCTTCACAAACACAGGAGAAGTTGTTGGCGGATAGGATCAAGGAAAACCCTAAAGCGTTCTATCGATGTATAGGAATAAAAGAATGACTAGATTAAGATTAGGGCCAATCAAAGATAGTGGTGGGAAAATGTGTGTGGAATCTAAAAACAGAGGGGAAGCCCTTAATGAATACTTTTTGTCAGTATTCACATTGGAAAAGGGCAATGTTAGTGAGAATACAGAGATACAGGCTACTGGATTAGATGGGATTGCGGTTGACAAAGAAGAGATTTTAGCAATTTTGGAAGATTTGAAAACAGATAAGTCCCTGGAAGCCAGGGAGGAGATTGCAGAGCCTTTGGTTTTGATCTTTATGTCATTATTGTCGATAGGAATAGTGCCCGAAGACTGGAAGATAGCAAATGTTGTTTCCTTGTTTAAGAAGGGAAGTCGGGACAACTCTGGTAATTATAGGCCGGTGTGCCTTACCTTAGTTGTGGGTAAGGTATTGGAAAAGGTTATAAAAGATAGGATTCATAATCATCTGGAAAAGAATAATTTGATTAGGGATAATCAACACTGTTTTGTGACGTGTAGATCGTGCCTCACTAACCTTATTGAGTTCTTTGAGAAGATGTCAAAACAGGTAGATGAAGGTAAGGTGGTTGATGTGGTGTATACAGACTTCAATAAGGCATCTGATAAGATTCCCCGCGGTCGGCTATTGCACAAAATACGGAGTTTCGGGACTGAAGGTGACTTAGTGGTTTGGATCAGAAATTGACTAGCTGAAAGAAGACAGAGGATGGTGGTTGCTGGGAAATGTTCATCCTGGAGCTCAGTTACCAGTGGTGTGCCGCAAGGATCTGTTTTGGGGCCACTGCAAGTTTGTAATTTATATAAATGATAGGATGTGGGCCTGGAAGGATAGGTTAGTAAGTTTGCATATGACACTAAGGCAGGCAGAGATATGGATGGTATTAAAGGATTTTGTGGGTTACAGAGGGACATAGATAAGATGCAGAGCTGGGCTGAGAAGTGACAAATGGAGTTTAATGCAGAAAGGTGTGAGGCATTTCAAGACCATAAGATCTTAAGACATAGGAGTGGAAGTAAGGCCATTCGGCCCATCGAGTCCAGTCCGCCATTCAATCATGACTGATGGGCATTTCAACTCCACTTACCCGCATTCTCCCCGTAGCCCTTAATTCCTTGTGACATCAAGAATTTATCAATTTCTGCCTTGAAGACATTTAGCGTCCCAGCCTCCACTGCACTCTGTGGCAATGAATTCCACAGGCCCACCACTCTCTGGCTGAAGAAATGTCTCCGCATTTCTGTTCTGAATTTCCCCCTCTAATTCTAAGGCTGTGTCCACGGGTCCTAGTATCCTCGCCTAACAGAAACAACTTCCTAGCGTCCACCCTCTCCAAGCCATCT
>NC_057729.1:3110072-3110775 GCF_004010195.1 Chiloscyllium plagiosum | reverse complement strand
TTCATAGCTAGCACCTTCCATACCAGGCAACACCCTCGTAAACCTTCTCTGCACCCTCTCCAAAGCATCCACATCCTTTTGGTAATGTGGCGACCAGAACTGTACACAGTATTCTAAATGCGGCTGAACCAATGTCTGGTACAATTTTAACATGACTTACCAGCTCTTATACTCAATACCCCATCCAATGAAGGCAAGCCTACTATATGCCTTCTTGACCACTCTATCCACCTGTGCAGCGACCTTCAGGGTACAATGGACCTGCACTCCCAGATCTCTCTGCTCATCAACTTTTCTCAAGGCTCTTCTGTTCATTGTATAATTCGCTCCAGAATTGGTCTTGTCTAAATACATCACCTCACATTTGCCTGGATTGAACTCCATCTGCCACTTTTCCACTCAACTCTCCAGTCTATCTATATCCTCCTGTATTCTCTGACAGTCCCTTATGCTTTCTGCTACACCACCAATCTTCATGTCATCTGCAAACTTGCTGATCATACCAACAGTGCTCTCTTCTAGATCATTTATGTATATTATAAACAACAGTGGCCCCAACACTGACCCCTGTGAAACACCACTGGTCACCTTTCTCCATTTCGA
Source organism: Chiloscyllium plagiosum (assembly GCF_004010195.1). Classification (NCBI taxonomy): domain Eukaryota; kingdom Metazoa; phylum Chordata; class Chondrichthyes; order Orectolobiformes; family Hemiscylliidae; genus Chiloscyllium; species Chiloscyllium plagiosum. The sequence continues at coordinate 3,110,172 of NC_057729.1, read as the reverse complement.
GAAACTCCCTTCAACTACTACTCTCTGTCTCCTGTTGCTCAACCAGTTCTTTATCCACCTGCTAGTACACCCTGCACACCATGTGACTTCACTTTTTCCA
>NC_057729.1:3105966-3109572 GCF_004010195.1 Chiloscyllium plagiosum | reverse complement strand
ACATTCTCCCCGTGTCTGTGTGGGTTTCCTCCGGGTGCTCCGGTTTCCTCCCACAGTCCAAAGATGTGCAGGGTCAGGTGAATTGGCCATGCTAAATTGTCCGTAGTGTTAGGTAAGGGGTAAATGTAGGGGTATGGGTGGGTTTCGCTTCGGCAGGTCGGTGTGGACTTGTTGGGCCGAAAGGCCTGTTTCCACACTGTAATCTAATCTAATCTAATCAAAGTGATAACCAAATTGAAGGTTTATTCATCAGGGGATGAAGGGGCTATGCTCTGACAGCTTGTGATTTAATGTCGTTTCGTGGCTAGTTGGTGTTAATGGATGCGGATCGTTAGCTGTCTTCCTGTTTGTCCTATGTAGTGTTTTGTGCAGTCCTTGCATGGGATTTTGTACACTACATTGGTTTTGCTCATGCTGGGTATCGGGTCCTTCGTCCTGGTGAGTTGCCACGACGTGCCACAACTAGCCACGAAACGACATGACCAGCTATCCTTAGTAGCCTCACACTCAGATGACAAGCAACATGAGTTCCACTGGGACACTACTATTATAGGACAAGCCAAACAGAGAACAGCCAGGGAATTCCTAGAGACATGGCACTCATCACAGATTCTATCAACAAGCACATCAACCTGGACCCAATATACCGGCCACTGCAGTGGACAGCTGGAACTGGCAACCGGAAGCGGCAGGTACAAATTACTATAAAGGCCGGAGGAAACATCACAGAAGCGCTTCACAGGAGGCTCCCAAGCACTGAGGATGTCGCCTGGAAACATCTGCAACACAAATTCCCAGCTCGCCCAACAGAACCACAACAGACTTTTATATCTTCTGCCTGATGGGAGAGGGTGGAAGAGTGTGTAACCGGGACGCGAGGGATCTTTGATGATGTTGACTGCTTTCCTGAGGCAGCAGGAAGTGTAGACAGAGTCAATGGAAGGAAGGTTGGTGGTGGACTGGGCTGTGTTCACAACTCCCTGTAATTTCTTGCAGTCTGGGGCACAGCAGCTGCCATATCATGCTGTGATACATCTGGGTGGGACACTTTCTATAAAAATTGGTAAGAGACCTGCCAAATTTCCTCAGCCTTCTGAAGCCAGCTGCTCCGTGCAGGATCTGAGTGCACGGACAGAGACTCCATCCAGGCCAATGGATTTACTCTCAAGGGTGCCGATCTAACCTCTGCAGTGGTGGCTGTGGGCACAGCTGCCCCTGAGGCTGTCGTGGGGGCAGGTGACATCATTTCACTGGCCTTCTGTTTGAAACAGCACAGAATGCATTGAGCTCCTTGGGGAGGGATGCATTGTTGCCAGCGCTTTGTAGCCCTGGAAATAGTGCGAGTCGCATGTGTTTGTGTGGTTAGCCTGGGACTCCATGTTCAGTCTGGTATTGTCTCTTGGCGTCCCTGATGGCTTTGTGAAGATACTATCTAAGCAGAGTCTTGTCCTATCCATACAATTGGTACGTCCATGGTACTTCCACCCTCTACCAATACAGAAATCCTCTCCAGCTCAAAGCTGTGTCGGGTTCTGAAGCCTGGGACTAACCTAGACTTCTGGGTTCTTGTCCTCAGTTACAGACATCATAGGCTATCCCTGACTGTCCTGTATTCTCCCAATATCACATCCCTACTTGGTAACCCTCGTGAATGCTTTCCAATACCATGTTATCATGGGGTCATTTTGCTCATCCATTTGCACCTCGCATTTCTGTCCACACAAACTGAAGGATCCAGAAATCTGTTGGACAGTTGCACAGTCTGAACCTCTCTAATTTTACCGTTGTGATCCCCATTCCTGTCAGCACTGCCACCTGCTCCTGTTCCTGTCCATGGGCTAAATCAGATTATCCTAACCTAAGAAATACCTTCTGGAATTATGATTTGGAGATGCTGGTGTTGGACTGGGGTGTACAAAGTTAAAAATCACACAACACCAGATTTAATTGGAAGCACACTAGCTTTCGGAGCAATGCTCCTTTATCGGGTGGTTGTGGAGGACACCATTGTAAGAATTTATAGCAAAAGTTTCAGTGTGATGTAACTGAAATTATACATTGAAAAATACCTTGATTGTTTGTTAAGTCTCTCATCTGTTAGAATGACCATGATAGTTTCACTTCTTTCATGTGTAAATCACAAAACCTTTTTTTAAAAGTTACATTCTCAGGTTAACTGTAACAATTGGTGTCAGCCCAGATAAGATGTTAAGATGTTGAAGGTGTTAGCCCCCTGTGTTCCCTGTCTGTGCCATAATCTTTAGACTGATTCTAATCTAAACATTGAGTTAACAGAGTCCTACATGGATTCATGCAGTTTTTGAGCAAAGTACAATGTAACTCTGCAAGTGCAAATTCACCCCACAAACGTATATGTGTATGTATGCATGTGTGTGTGTGTGTGTGTGTGTGTGTCGGGGTGGTGGTTTGTGAGTGTCTGTGAGAGACAGTGTATATATGTGCGTGTGTGAGTATAAAGTGGTCTAAGACATTGTGAGGATGCATGTGTGAGTTTGTGAGTGTGTGTGAGTCTGTGAGAGAGTGTATATGTGTGTGTGAGTGTAAAGTGTCTAATTCTGTGAGAGGGTGCATGTGTGAGTGTGGGAGTGTGTGTCTGTAGGTGTGTGGGTGAGTGTCTGTGTATAGGAGCGCCTGTGTGTGTGTGTGTGTGTGTGTGTAGGAGTGTCTGTATGTGTGTATAGTGCAATGGTGGTCCCCGAAGTCCACCTTGGAGGATGGTCACCCGAAGGTCCGAGGTTGAATGTCCGTAGCCTTTGCTCAGTTTCCCCAGTGTACCATGCCTCCGGGCATCCTTGCCTGCAGTGTATGAGATAGACAACATTGGCTGAGTCGCATGAGTACCTGCCATGTACAAGGTGGCATATACGTGGAATGGTACATTGGGGAAACCGAGTAAAGGCTACGACAACGGATGAATGGGCACCGCACAACAATCAACAGACAGGAGGGTTCCCTCCCAGTTGGGGAACACTTCAGTGGTCCAGGACAGTTAGCACTGCTGCCTCACAACACCAGGGTCCCAGGTTCGATTCCAGCCTCAGGCAACTGTCTGTGTGGAGTTTGCACATTATCTCCGTATCTGCGTGTTTTCTCCGGGTGCTCCAGTTTCCTCCCACAGTCCAAAGATGTGCAGGTCAGGTGAATTGGCCACACTAAATTGCCCGTAGTGTTCGGTGCATCAGTCAGAGGGAAATGGGTCTGGGTGGGTTAATCTTCGGAGGGTTGGTGTGGACTTGTTGGGCCAAAGGGCCTGTTTCCACACTGTAGGGAATCTAATATCTAATCTAATCTAACTCCCTCTCCCATTTACTCACAAACCCCCACCCCAGACACACACACACACACACATGCATACATACACATGTACGTTTGTGAGGTGAATTAGTACTTGCAGAGTTACATTGTACTTTGCTCAAAAACTGCATGAATCCATGTAAGACTCCGTTAACTCACGTTTTAGATTAGAATCAGTTAAAGATTATGTCACAGACAGGGAACACGGGGGGGGGCGGCTAACACCTTCAACATCTTAACATCTTATCTGAGCTGACACCAATTGTTACAGTTAACCTGAGAATGTAACTT
>NC_057729.1:3093186-3105897 GCF_004010195.1 Chiloscyllium plagiosum | reverse complement strand
AAAGCTAGTGTGCTTCCAATTAAACCTGTTGGACTATAACCTGGTGTTGTGTGATTTGTAACTTCTGGAATTAAGTGTCCTGGAGATACTCCCCCTGATGCATTGCAGTGCCTGAGCTCAGACTGCAGCTTGAAGACTCTGAACTGATGTTCCTCAAAGATATTTGGAGCACCCACCAATTCCCACATACTGCAGCCACAACACATCAGCTTCTCTGCCACCTTTACTTAAATAATTATTTCACCAATTCAATTTTAATCAATGCCTTTATTCCCTTAATTGAAAGCAAAATGTTAAGGATGCTTGAAATCTGATCCAAACATAGAGAATACTGGAGAAGCTCAGCAGCTCTGGGAGCAGCTGTGGAGAGAGAAACAGAATTAACGTTTGAGTCTGCTCTGATTCCTCTTCAGAATTATCGGTTCTGGATGGTTCTGAGGACTTGGATTTGAAACATTAATTCTGTTTCTCCAAAATACTGCCAGATATGTTGATTTTCTCTAGCATCCTGTGTGTTTGATTCACTTCCCCTTGTTTATATGATTAGATTAGATTCCCTACAGTATGGATACAGGCCGTTCAGCCTAACAAGTCCACACTGACCCACCAAAGAATAATCCATCCAGACCCATCCCCCTACATTTACCCCTGCCACTAACGGGCAATGTAGCACGGCCAATTCACCTGACCTGCACACCTTTGGATTGTGGGAGGAAACCCACACAGACACAGGGAGAACATACAAACTCCAGACAGTCACCCAAGGCAGGAACTGAACCCAGGTCCCTGGTGCTGCAAGGCAGCAGTGCTAACCACTGAGCCACCATCCTATCCACATATAAGCTAAACAGGAAATACTCCCCAAACCCATATTCACGGCTGCCCACTTGACCTTACTATCTCTCATGGGCTCACCATCCCAGTGTAACAGATGAGCGAGCTCTTGCTCTTTGACCACACCCCTCTTTACATCTAACACTGTGATAGGCTACAGCCTGCGTTCTTATGAATAAATTTGAACACTCTAGCTTTGAATGCAACTATTTACAAGCCATGGCAAGGCAGAGAGGCTGCTGGAAGCCTCTCGGCTTCTGCTTCATACCATGTGATGACTTTGATGCTTCTCACACATGCTCAGTATCTCTTCTCAAACCAAACACACAATTAACTCTTTACTCCACAGGGAGAAAGTAAGGACTGCAGATGCTGGAGATTAGAGTCGAGAGTGTGGTGCTGGAAAAGTACAGCAGGTCAGGCAACATCCAAAGAGCAGGAAAATCAACATTTTGGGTAAAAGCCCTTCATCAGGACCCTTTCCTGATTTTCCTGCTCCCCGGATGCTGCCTGACCTGGTGTGCTTTTCCAGCACCACAAACCCTTTACTCCTTAAACTGGGAAGAAGTTGCTCCAATTCAGTTGTGACTCCCCGACATTATAGAAACCCTACAGGCCCATCAAGTCCACATTAACTCTCCAGGGTGCATCCCTCCCAGGCCCACCCCAACATTATAACTCCGCATTTCCCATGGCTAACGGACCGACACTGCACATCCCTGGACACAATGGGAAATTTAACAAATCCAATCCCCATAAGCTGCGCACCTTTGGACTCTGGGAGGAAACCCACGCAGACACGGGGAGGATGTGCAAACTCCACACAGACAGTCACCTGAGGCTGGAATCGAACCTGGGTCCCTGGTGCTGTGAGGCAGCAATGCTAACCACTGAGCCTTAAGATACAGGTAAACTGTAGAAGTTTGCATATTTTAAACAATCTTTGTGATAGCTGTGGGAATTAGTGGGGCTTGATTTCCAGTGTGCTACCTCAGTGAGATGTGACAGTGTTGAGGGTGTCAGACTCTTTCTGCAGTAAACCCTACATGTTGCTGAAGTGTGCTGGATGTGAGACAACTTTCCAGAGTTGGAGGGCCCACATTAAACTTTGCAAATTTCTGACAGTTAAAACTTAATCTCCAGGATATTGCTTCCAAAAACTGAGAAATAATGTGGGCAGGATAAAAATGAACATTTCTTCTTTCTCTTTGATTATTTTTTATTAATTACACAAATACTGGAGATGAGTGGCAAAACTGACCATTTGGAATCTTTCAGTCAGAACCAGGGGACATGATCTGAGGATAAGAGGCAGGTCATTTTCAGCTGAGATGAGGAGGAATGTCTTCACTCAGAGGACAGTAAATCCTTGGAATTCTCTGCCACTGAGTACTGTGGAGGTTCAAACAGAGCACAACATGGTTGCCTTCATGTTTAAGAATTTGTGTTTAAGAATTGGGATGTTATGTTAAGGTTGTACAGGACATTGATGAGGCTTCCTCTGTTCCCATGTGCACTGTTACAGGAAGGATATTATTAAACTGGAGAGGATTCAGAAGAGATTTAGACCATACAGCCATAAGACATAGGAGCAGAAATTAGGCCATTCGGCCCATCGAGTCTGCTCCGCCATTCAATCATGGCTGATAGGTTTCTCAACCCCATTCTCCCGTTTTCTCCCCTTAACCCTTGATCTCATTGACCATCAAGAACCTATCTATCTCAGTCTTAAATATCCTCAGTGACCAGGCCTCCACAGCCTTCTGTGGCAGTGAATTCTATAGATTCCCCACTCTCTGGCTGAAGATGTTTCTCCTTGTCTCTGTTCTAAAAGGTCTTCCCTTTACTCTCAGGCTGTGCCCTCGGGTCCTAGTCTCTCCTATCGATGGAAACATCTTCCCAATATCCACTCTGTCCAGGCCATTCAGTATTCTGTAAGTTTCAATTAGATTCCCCCCCCCCCCCCCCCCATCCTTCTAAACTCCATCAAGTATAGACCCAGAGCCCTCAAACGTTCCTCATATGTTAAGCCTTTCATTCCTGGAACCGTTCTTGTGAACCTCCTCTGGACCCGCTCCAGGGCCAGTACATCCTTCCTGAGGTATGGGGCCCAAACCTGCTCACAATACTCCAAATGTGGCCTGACTAGAACCTTATACAGCCTCAGAAGTACGTCTCTGCTTTTATATTCTAGTCCTCTCGAAATAAATGCCAACATTGTATTTGCCTTCCCAACTACCGACTCAGCATACAACTTTACCTTAAGAGAATCCTGGACTGGAACTCCCAAGTCTCTTTGCACTCCGGATTTCTGATTTTTCTCCCCTTTCATAAAATAGTCTCTGCAGGTATTTACCAGGATGTTGCTGGGAATGGTGGGTTTGACATTTAAGGAAAGGGTGGATAGGCTGGGACTTCCTTCACTGGAACGGAGGAGTCATTGAGTCATAGAGTCCCACAGAGTGGACACACAGGCCCTTTGGCCCAAACTGGTCCGTGCTGACCAAAATGTCCGTCCATACCAATCCCATTTCCCCGCACTTGCCCTGTATCCTTCTAAACCTTTCCTACCCACATATTTGTCCAAATACCTAATGGAGGTTAAAAGGTGACCGTATAGAGGTTTATGAAATCATGAGGGATATCGATAAGGTTAATGGTAGTTATCTTTGCCCCAGGATGGGAGATTTCCAGACTAGAGGACACTTTTTTTAAGGTGAAAGGACAGGGGCAATTTTTTTTTACAAAGAGGGTGATTCGCAAGTGGAACGAACCTCCTGAGGAGGGCGCGGGCACAGTTACAGCGTTTAAAAGACTTTTGGATAAGTACATGAATCAGAAATGTTTGGCGGTTAAAGTGCGGGCAGGTGGGACTAGTTCAGTTTGGGGTTATGTTCGGCATGAAGTGGCTAAATGGCAGGGTTTGATTCTCTGCTGTATGACTCTATGACCTTATGTACAATAGATTTCTAGATAATGATAATACAAAGATATAGATTATTCTGGAAAGTGGGACTCAGCAGTTATGATCTCTTTGAATGGTACAACAAGCTTGAGGGGCAGAATGGCCTCTTCTTGCTCCATTAGTAATGTTCCTGTTTGTTTTGATGTTGACCTTGGGTGGCCGAAGGAGGCGTCATTTTAAGGTTGTGTGTTGAAATTTCCAAAAACATCTCAGAGCACTGTTACTAGTGCTGCATTTAACCTTTATATTCTCCTGCTTTTACAATGATCTCGTGGCTCTCTCAGAGCAGTGAGGATAATGGGTCATTCAGTCCTGCAGCTGTTCCACTCAGTGTCATGTTCCAGTGACTTTGCAGGAGACAGGGGTTCAGTGAGGGCCTAGTAAAACAATCAGTTGGAATGTAGCCTACAGGCTATAAAGATAACAAATGTACTAGAGACATGCTGCCCGCAGTAATATTTATTCTGAGAGGATCATCTTGTCTTGAGATAGTAAAGCCTGGTTTCTGGATATAGAAATCACATCAGCAAGTTCCCATAGACAAATCTGTTTTCAGTGAAAAAGCACCAGGAGAGGGCTAACGCAGGCTGCCAGCATTAGCTTGTTGAAATAATACCCTCCTGTGCCAGCTACATAACTGTCAGTGACTCAGACAAGAGTGCCAGCTGGCCTGGCACAGTCCTGGATAGCTGATGCCCCTCATTCCAGCGCATGTGGCATCAGACTGCACGAGCATGTTTGAAGATAATTGACAAAAGTGGGATGAGATAAAACGTCTTTTTTTCAAAAAAATACCCCCACACGATTGTAATCTGGATTGCACTGCCTGAAGAGGAAGCTGAAAGCGGATTCAAGTGCAAATCAACAGTCGGCTCAGACCACTCTGTCCATCCAACCTGTTCTGCCATTTCAAAAGGTCACAGCTGATCCCATTTAGGACCACAGCCCCACCTCCTAGTTACTGTCTATTTCTTTCCATTCCCTTGCACATCGAGAGCAAAACATCCTTGCTTTTATATTCTATGTCCCTTGCAACAGACAGAATTCTACTTGCCTTCCTACTCTTATGGTGTCTGGTTATTGGCATTTCATGATTTATGCACAAAAGAACATCCCGATCTCTCTATACCACCAAAGTCCTACAACCTCTCTCCATTTAAGTAGCATACTGCTCTTCCTTTCTCCCTGCTAGGTCCACATTTGTCCACATGATGCATCATCTGCCAAATCTTTACCCATTCATTAACCCATCATTTCCCATTGTAGACTCCTTATGTCCTATTCACAAGTTACTCCGCTGTCTACCTTTGTGTCAGTAGTAATTTGAGAACCCATTTGTCAACATCATTGATACAGATGATAAAAAGTTAATGTCCCCAACACTCAGCCATCAGCACTCTGCTCATTGCATCCATCGGATCTCAAAATGATCCGTGTATCCCTCCTCTCTGCCTCCTGTTCGTTAACCAATCAATTATCCCTGTTCATGTGTTACCGATCGCCATGTGCAGAACCTTGTGGGGACATTGGGTCAGTCCGTGTGGACGGGGTTGGCTGGGGAACTGGGAAGCCTGTGGGAGTTTAAGGGGAGGTCTTACCGGGAAAGGGAGTCCATAATCCGGTGAGGCCAAGGCCGGAAACCACTGGTCAAGGAGCACTCATTCTGTCGGGATGGAAATCGAAGATGACCATGAGTTCATTTGGAGTGGGTGGGGTGGAGGTAGGGGATTGGGGGTAGTTTGGAGGGGACCCAACCTGTGAGAGAGGGGCTGCAGCAAACACCAACCAGAGGTCAATGTAACCGCTCCCCTGCCACCAACACCCACCTCCCCACCCCACCCTCCCCAAGACTAAAGTCCCAGGGTCAGATGGTGGCAGGCAGAGTGAAGGTAGAAGGCCTGGTCACCTCTGGTGTGTCCTGAGAGGAGATTCTGAGGGTCACTGTGTGCGCGGTTCCCTCCCAGTTCTGCCCTGTCTCCATGTGAGGTAGGGGCCCCTGGAGTGTTCACCAAGTCACCCTGGGGTCTCTATGCCCTCGGTCCTGAGGATCAGTGGTTGGGTGAGTGGGTTTGGGAGGTTTGGGAGCCTCTCCAGCAGACCCTGAGGAGGCAGGGCCTGGCTCTCCATAGGAGCTGCCACCTGCCCTTTGGGGACAGCTGGTCTCTGACTGGATTTGCTGCATTGCTGTAGCTTCTGTGCGATGAGGGCCATTGGCTCCTACATTCTGCTCCTGGCTGCTGCTCCTGTAGTTCCCTATGGCTGAAGACCCGAATTACTGACACCACAGGCCCACTCTCCTGCCTGGGGCCTGAACTGATGCCTGGTCTCCTTTGGCCTTTGAATGCAAGCAGCTGTGAGTGTTTTTTGCTGTGCCAGCAGCAGAGTTGTTACTGTGAGGTGCTCACCAGTTTGAGAACCCACCCTGTCTCAGCCTCAGGCTCCCCCTGAGCTTTCGGGATCTGGGCTGGAAGTTGGGGAGGAGGCAGGAGGCAGCCTTGCCAGTGTTTCCTCAGAGGCCTCAGTCTGCTCTTCCCCAGAAGATGAGGTGGGTACTTTGAGAGAGTTGACAGTAAGCCCACAGGGGTCATGAGAAGGCTAGAGATACCGACAAGTTAAAAACACAGAGTGAAGTTGTGGTGACCGGGAGACTGAGAGTGGAGTTAGTGTGAGTGTTACAGTGGAATGAAGAGTGAGACAGACTCAGTAGGACATAGATCTCTTGGAATCCCGGGCAAAGACATCCCAATCTTCTCCTGCAAGGATCAGGACTTGACACTCATGGGGGGAATGAGGATACAGATGTTGGACACCTGTCCACCCGTACAGGCTCTCTCTGCCCTGTAATGGGAAATAAATGGGAGGGGGGATAACAATGGCTGGTATTGCTTGTGTATGTGGGCTAAAGGAGGTGAGAGGCAATGAAGGGATGTGGAGGCAGGAAGTACAGAGTGTTGGTGGAGTCGAGGTGTTTAGAGAGGGGAAGTGGGGGTAGGACAAGTGGGGAGTGTATTGCAGGCGATAGAGAGAGTTAGCAGAGCATGAGAGCTGGTGGGAGGTGGGTTCAGCAGCAGAGATGGAGAGGGTGTGAGGTACCGGAGAGAAGAGTGAACACTTACCCTGGAGGATGGAGAAGGACAGTGACCCTCCATGTTATCCATGCCCCCTACATATTAACAGCACAGAGGTGGAACAAGTGGAGAGGGTCAAGCTCCTGGGAGTGGTCATCCACAACAAGCTTTCTGGACTCTTCATGAGGACACACTGGTAACAAAGGCCCAACAATGTCTCTTCTTCCTCAGGCAGCTGAGGAAATTCAGCATGACGGCGAATACCCTCACCAACTTTTATAGGTGCGCCATATCACTACCTGGTATGGCAACTGTACCATTCAAGATTGGAGACGGTTACAGAGAGTGGTGAACTCGGCCCGGACAATCACAAAGGCCAACCTCCCATCTACAGAATCCATCTACCAGGCCCCGTTGTCAAGGAAAGGCCACCAGCATTCTCAAAGATCCATCCCACCCTGGCAATGTTTTTCTGCAACCTCTACCATCGGGGAGAAGGTACAGAAGTCTGAACACACACACCAGCCGGTTTCAAAACAGTTTCTCCCCTACTGTTGTTAGAATACTGAATGGACTCACAAACTCTTAACAATTCGCCTGTACCTGTGTTTTTGTTTTTGCCGCTGTTTATCTATTATTTACTTATCTATGCTAATTAACTCTGTGATCTGTGAGTATTGCTCACAAGGCAAAGCTTTTCACTGTGCCTCGGTACCCGGCTCAATAAACTCAATTCAATTCAATTCAATTCAATTCAATGTGGGGCTCATTACAATTGTACAGGATTTGAGTCACATACAGTTAATCTCTTCGTCCTGAAGGACATTATTAAAACAATTGGTATAGAGATTGGGGTCTAAAAAAAGGCACACTTTATAAATCTGGTGCCATGTCAGATTTATTGAATTCAATTTCCGAGTTTGTCGGAGTTTGATGTCGTGATTTCTGATGGACTCATCTCGTCTCATTCGCCTGAACTACGAGGAAGTCGCTCCGTTTGGAGAGGATCTCCAATCAAAGGCTGTCATCGCTTGCGTTTTGTTGGAGGTGACAGTGAGAGTGAATTCTCACTGACCACAGCCAGAATCCTGAGTGGCAGTGAGAGAGAAAGTTCCCAGACACAGCAAGATTGTCAAAGTGAAGCCTGCATACACTTTGTATAATGTAACAGTGTAATCATGCAAGACATCTTAATAGCGTCTCACCCACTCACTCCCTCCTACACTGTCGCATTGTAACCTCATGTACAACAATATCATGCCAAAAGGGCTTGGCATCCTCAGATATATTCGTTAATCAGCTCCTCTAGGAGACAATGTTGAATGTAATGTGGAGCCTGAACCAGGCCCTCAGCTCTCCTGCCCCGTAGGATATTTACATCTTGCAGATTTCTCGATCCACATTTGGTGAAGAATGCAACATAAAGGACCATAAGATGTAACTGCAGATGTAGGCCATTCAGCCCCTCAACTTTGCTCTACCATGCCATGAGATCATAGCTGATCTGATAATCCACAACTCCACTTTCCTGCCCTTTCCCCAGAACCCCTGATTCCCTTCATTATTTAAAAAAAATTATCTCAATCATGAACATAATTCGTAACGCAGCCACAACAGCTCTCGGTGGTAAAGAATTCCATACAACAAAGGAAAGAGAAGATTACAGCACAGGAACAAGCCCTTCGGCCCTCCAAACATAAGCTGATCCAGATCCTCTATCTAAACCTGTTGCCTATTTTCTAAGGGTCTGTATCTCTCTGCTCCCTGCCCATTCACGTGTCCATCTAGATCCATCTTAAATGACGGTATTGTGCCCGCCTCTACCACCTCCGGTGGCAATGTGTTCCAGGCACCCAGCACCCTCTGCATAAAGAACTTCACACGTATATCTCTCCTAAACTTTTCCCCTCTCACTTTGAATTCGTGACCCCTAGTAATTGAGTCCCCCAGTCTGGGAAAAAGCTGTCTGTACCTCTTTTGACTTTGTAGATCTCAATCAGGTCCCCCCTCAACCTCCATCTTTCCAATGAAAATAATCCTAATCTACTCAACCTCTCTTCATAGCTAGCACCCTCCATACCAGGCAACATCCTGGTGAACCTCCTCTGCACCTTCTCCAAAGCGTCCACATCCTTTTAGTAATAGATTCATTACACTCTGGGACAAGAAATTCCTCATTGTCTCTGTCTTCGCTGGGCTATCATTTCCTCCGAGATAATGCCCTCTGGTCCTGGGCTGGCCCAGAAAGGGAAACAACCTCTCTGCATCTCCCCTGTCAAGCTCCCCAAGGAACTTGTATGGTTCGATAAAGTCACCTCTCAGTCTTCTAAATTCCAAATGAGTTCAGGCCCAGTTTACTCAACGTCCCCTCCTAAGACAATCAGCCCAATGAGCCCTCCCTGGGACAGCCGCCAATGCCAGCACATCTTTTTGTAAATAAAGGGACCAAACCTGTTCACAATATTCCATCGGTGGGCCAACAAACACTTTGTACAATTTTAGCAAAACGTCCCTAATTTTTATGCGCCAATTCCTTTGAAATGAGAGCCAACTTACAATCCAATACCCACTCACGTTAGGCACACAGTTACTGATTACAAGCCCAAATCGCTCTGTGCTGCTGTTTTCTGCAACCTCTCCTCTCCTGAAATAACATTTAGTTCCATTCTGAAGATGGGTCACTGGATTTGCAATGATAACGCTGCTTTCTCTCCACAGATGCTGCCAGACCTGCTGAGTTTTTCCAGCAATTTTCGTTTTTGTTTCAGTTCCTATGTTCTTCCCACTTCCTCTCATTTTCCCACTTTACATCCTACCTGCCAAACTCACTTAGCCTGTCTATATCCCTCTGCCATTCTCACCATTTGCCATCCCATCTAGTTTTGTGCCATTCACAAACTTGTGACAGCACCATCACTTCCCTCATCCCAATTGTTAGGATGCATATTGGGAGTAGGAAAGACATTCAGGCAGGACTAGTATCACATCTGAAAGACAGTTCCTCTGACAGTGCAGCACTGCTTCAGAGCTTCATTGACTGGAATTATGTGTTCAAATCTCAAGAGATTTCCTTCACTAAACTAAGTCAGCTGTGTGTGCGTGAGAAAGAGAGACAGAGAGAGAGATGACTCATTGCAGTTGACACTTGATTAGCTCAGGCTCCTAGTTTGTACACGTCCTCGAGATGAAAACTTGGCATTTTTAGGAAGTCATATTAATCCAGTGGTAACAGCAAGTTGCTACAGAGAGGCACCTGCCTTTAATTTTCAATTTTACTCGCAAGTCAATGGAAATATCTCTGAGGTATTCAAGCTGCAAATTCTTTCCGGTAATGCACTGGGAGGTATGAGAAAGGGATTATCTTTAAAAGCCCATTAATTCATTAAACAAATGCCCATTTTCCTAAAATGGAGTGCTCTGATCTCTAATCTTCACAGGCTATCAATAGATTGCTCTCTATTGACAGGATCATGGTCAATTAATTCTCTTAATTACACTTTCCAGGCTTGTTTTGCTCACATTTATAATATCGAGACACTGAGGCTAGCTATTGCACACATCCTGCTGCCCTGATTGAGATTAGCTAACTGAGTGCTCTCCAGGGATCAAACCCACAGAACTTCCCATCTGTATTCGCCAGATGCTCAGTGTGCTACATTTAGTCATTTACATCTGCTTTAGGACGGGATTATAGCTCAACCATCATTTCTTGTTTGGATGCAAGGACAGATGTCCCAGTCAGCTCTCAGTCAAAGAACTGAATATTCCACTCTCTCTGATCTTGACCAAACCTTTATTTGTAATATAGAGAAGCTGCAGACTAAAGCAGAGAATCTTATTTTTCTCTGTTAGGTACCAAGGTTCAGCTCATCAATCCCGTTCCACCATTTGATTATATTCTGGTTTCTCGTCTCCCCCAGTGCACCCTATCCATTTCCCTTGCTGTAATTAGTCTCAGAAACCACTGATCTCCAGGTTGAATATATTCAATGATCAAGTCTTCTCAGTTTTCTGAAGAAGGGAATTCTAAAGCTTCACCTGTCTCTGAGGGAAGGAATTCCTCCTTGTCTCAGTTTGAAATGGCCTGCCCCTTATCCTGAGATGAATTCCTTTGGTTTGAGCTGAGAGGAACATTGTGAGATGTAGCAGACACGAGAAACCTCTCACCTACACCCTCCCCGGACACATCCTGTAAGGAATTTCATGGGCTTCAGAATGAGAGATGTCAACTCTTCAGAACGCTGGACAGTACAGTCTCCTTTAGACAATCCCCTCTGGGATTCATTGGGAAGTAAGGGAAGTGTATCCCTCTTTAAATTAGGGTAACAAATCTATGTACAACTGTACACAGCACGGTGGCTCAGTGGTTAGCACTGCTACCCCACAGCGCCAGGGACCCAAGTTCGATTCCATCCTCAGGGCGACTGTCTGTGTGGAGTTTGCACGTTCTCCCCGTGTCTGCGTGGGTTTCCTCCGGGTGCTCCGGTTTCCTCCCACAATCTGAAGTTGTGCAGGCCAGGTGAATTGGTCATGGTGTCCAGGGATGTGCAGGCTGGGTGGATTAGCCACTGGGAATGCAGGGTTACAGGGATGGGGTCGGTCTGGGCGGGATGCTCTTCAGGGGGTCAGTGTGGACTCGGTGGGTTGAATGGCTGGCTTCCGCACTGTAGGGGTTCAATGATTCCAGATGAGGTCTCACTCAAGGCTGTGTACAACTACGCAAGACTACTGTACTCAAATCCCTGTGTGATGTAGCTATGACCCCCTGTTGTAGCACTCAGATCCTGTTGTTCCATGGTATATTTCATATCTCCCTGACCTGTGTCAGGAACCTAGAGTATGCATTGCTCAGTTTTGAATATCATCACAACCTCCTCATGCTGGTTCTCAGGCTCCACTATTCTCCGGGTCACCCAAAAACAAAACTGAATGATGTATTTAAAATGCACAAAGCCCACAACTTACTTCTCTGATGGAATCAAGTCCAGATTCCCATACTTAACATGAAGTGCAGTTTGTTTCAAATAAAGAAAATCTGGCCGCAGGTAAACAAACTATGAGCGACCTATATTTGACTCTTCCAGTTAAAGCTCGAGCCCTCCCTCCCTTTTAAAACAACTACATATAGACAGACACAAACATTGCTGTTATGGGTGGACGATGTAAGTACTGGGAAAACATAGTTACATTTCACCATTCCCTAGGCTATGTTGAGGTGTTCTTTTCTCTCCAGACTTCTGTCCTCTGGTCTCCTTCTTGAGGCTGGTTTCCATCACCCAATCACCCTTCGTCTACACGTGGAGAATCCTTGGCACTGAGCCAGCTCTCAGAGGGAACAGAACCTCTGACCCTCCTGTTTATACCTGTCAGCCAGGTTAGACCAGGTTAACAGCCCCGATCAGGGAACTCATACTCTGTGAGGTCCACCTGACTGGCACCATTACAATCACTGCACATTCCTTCCAGGTTCTCCCAGTCCTTTGCCAAAGACTTGGGGAACTTACACATTGAAGTGTTCAGCTTCATGGTCACTGACATTGCTTACAGCAGCTGAAGGGAAAAAGAAACATTCAGGCTTGGGTTACTTTTATTGCTGACAGACAGCCCCTACTTCTTCCAGCCTGGAGATCTCCTGACATTTAGTTTCTTATTGTCATCAAATTCTAGAAATAGGAAAGGTGAGGTCACCCTGTTAGGAGTTTTTTACAGGCCTCCTAATAGTCCTAGAGATGTAGAAGAAAGGATTGCGAGGATGATTCAGGAGAAGAGTGAAAGTAATAGGGTGGTTGTTATGGGGGACTTTAACTTTCCAGATATTGACTGGGAAAGCTATAGCTCGAGTTC